>NW_021851080.1:28787-30061 GCF_003651465.1 Formica exsecta
CAATCCCAGATGTAAGATCTTGTTGCTATTCCGACGCCATAGCTCGTTTTGCGCTATTTCAAAATTGTTACGTTGTCCAGCTCGATTCCGGACGAGCTCCCAAAATGTTGCGTCCGCGGATCGGAATCGAGATAAATCGAATCACGCAAGACACAACCGGCACTCACACTCCGCGTCGTAAATAATAACTCTTAGTTATGAAAGAACAAGAACTTTAATGAAACAGAACTATATAACTATTCACAGAAATAGAGAACAGAGAATATCGTTAATAATCTTAAACACGTCCGCGCGGATTGACATCCGTCACGAAACTAAGATGGCGACCCAAAACAACATGTCCGCCGTTGTTTAACAGCAAACTCCCCGGCAACGTGCTTAGAGACGATCTCTCGAAGACGGGCATAATCCAGGGATGCAACAATATACACATATCTTATATTTCCAGAAACACACTAATAAAAAGCTCCTTTTATTTAATTTTTCGGATTTTCTGCGGGATTCTATATAAAAAGAAAAAAGTTTGAACTATTCAATTATTAGTGAAAAAATGATTGAAAGCTATTGCAAAAATAAGTGTTTAATCAATTTTTGGCAACATAATATTTTTTTTGCAAAAGATCCTTATGAAAAATAATATTAGGACTTTTGTGGCATGTTGTATGAATATTAATACAATGTTACGCGCAAAGTCTCTGGGATGTTAATGAAATGAGTTTGGAGTGTTTGGACGAACATTTTCATGTCGCTGGGAAGTTGATGGCAGGTTTATTAATCTCCGTGGAATGTTACCGTCTTACAATTTAAGATGTGACTTTATTGGGATATTGGTGTGCCTTGAAGGCTATTATTCATCCATCAAAGCTTCATGAAATATCCATGATTATACCATATGACGTCCATATGACATCTATGAATACGCCCATACAGCACTGAAGCTTGCAACAACATTGCTGCAACATTGCAATATTGCATTGTAACGGCAGGGCCGTTACTACAGGGCTGACTTGTACTAGTCAACAAATATATATAACTTCATACACGGTTTGCTTATTTCACCTAACTGTACCTGTCCTACCGCCGCCATCTTGCTTGCCGCATGCGCGCCCGCTCTCGACGTACGCTATCTCGCTTCACAGGCGCTCTCGCTCACCGGCACGCTCTATCTCTCTCGCGGGGTCCCCACGCGGTACCGACTCCCACCGCCGGACCGACGGCGCACAGTGGGGGACGCCGGCCGGGTATATAAGCCCGGCCGGCCGAGACATCGAGAT
>NW_021851080.1:30067-31364 GCF_003651465.1 Formica exsecta
CACGGGCGCGTACAGCAATGACAAGCGCGTACACACGATACATAAATTTGTAACGGCAGGGCCGTTACTACGGGCATGTATCCGACAAATATATACATATCCATACACGGCTTACTCATTCCACCTAGCTCTACCTGTCCTGCTACCGCCATCTTGCTAACCGCATGCGCGCTCAATCTCGATGCGCTATCTCGCTTCACAGGCGCTCTCGCTCACCGGCACGCTCTATCTCTCTCGCGGGGTCCCCACGCGGTACCGACTCCCACCGCCGGACCAACGACGCACAGTGGGGGCCGCCGGCCGGGTATATAAGCCCGGCCGGCCGAGACATCGGGACCAGATCCTATCCCGACCAGCTCCTGATACCGATCTCACCACTACCTAGCACCTCTTAGGACAGAGGTTGTACTCAGCCCCGCCAGGTTGAACCGGGACTCTATACCTCGGGCCAAGGTTGTACTTGGCCCCGTCGGGTTGAACCGACTCCTGTCTCGACCGCTCTACGGGCTGAGGTTGAACTCAGCCCCGCCGGGTTGAACCGGCTCCTGCCTACCTCGGGCCAAGGTTGTACTTGGCCCCGTCGGGTTGAACCGACTTCCGTTGCTTAGGCGGCGCTCGACGTGACACTCGAGCCTGCCGGCAATACCTCGATATCTGAATATTTCGGATACAAAGAGATTGTAAATTTACACAATTGCAAATTCAGTTTTTTCTTATTTCTCTTAGATATTCTCTGTCACTGAAGGAAATCGAATGTGTACCGAGAAATTTACATTTTATAATTTTGTTATTATAATACAGAAAATCTATCTAGTTAAAAAATTTTTTAAACACAAGAATTTCCGAAGTATTACACATTAAGCGACAAAAGGATAGTTTAAATCTGCAAACAGACACCGAATGTCTCCCAGAGGCATATTTAACAGTTTTAGATAAAGAATTATTGGATAATCCTATTTTTATAATATTCGAATCAGATATTTTAACCACTTCGAATGTAAAATCTTGGACCCGCAATGGGATATCAGTCAATTGTAGAAGCTGTTCAATGTCCCCACGTTTCTGCATCAGCGATTTCCATGTTTCAAAAGGCAATATTATTTGATTGCCCCGATTATCGCCGAGAACCAATTCCACGCAAGATACAGCTTCAAAGAGCTTTTCCAATGTCCAAATATTTGTATGACGTCGGGGTTAAGGCGTATCGTCTTCCAAGTATACAAACCGCACGACGAGGCTCGGATGAAATGCTAGGGAGTAATAAAATATTATTTATATAAATCTTTAAAAGGTGTAA
>NW_021851080.1:31456-44438 GCF_003651465.1 Formica exsecta
GTAAATATAAATAAATATAATCCTTTGCGCGCGGGATGTCACATAAAATTACCGCGGGCGATAATGATGAAGAGAGCGGTGATCAACGTGCAATCTAATGACAATGCGTGTTTCGCGTGGTCTGTGGTCGCCGCTCTATATCCAGCTGAAAGTTAGGTTTATCGAGTATCTTCGTATCCTCATTATACAACAGTGCTGAATCTCCAGGACATTGAGTTTCCAGTGATTGTAAATCAAATTAAAAAATTCGAACTTGCCAACGATATCTCAATCAATGTATATAGTATCGAGGAAAAGAACATTGTCCCGATACGTCTGAGTGAGCTGAAAAGAGATAAACACGTCAACCTGTTGTACATTGAAGACAACAACGTTGGACATTTCGCGTGGATCAAGAATCTATCCCGCCTTGTAAGCTCGCAATTGAACAAAAAAGAACACAAGAAATATATCTGCGATCGGTACGTATATATTTAATAAAATACATTGCAGAAATAATTGAACCAAAAAAAATTATTTCTTTTACAGATGTTTGCACTACTTTAGCTCGAACGACAAATTACAGTCACATATGGTGGACTGTCGAGAGATGAACGAATACGCTATCCGATTACCGAGCGATAAGGACAAGTGGCTCACGTTCAACTATTATAATCGGAAAGAGCGGCTTCCTTTCGTCGTGTACGCCGACTTGAAGTGCGTTTTGGAGAAGACAGAGGAAGAGAGAAACTACCAAAATCATAAAGTATTTAGCATAGCATATTATGTACACTGCTCGTACGACGAATCGTTATCCGCGCATCATTCTCGTCGCGGTATCGATTGCATGTCATGGTTTGTTGAAGAACTAAAAAATTTAGCGCAACGTGTAAAAAGTATTTGATGGGGATAAGACATGGTTTTATTTATCCAACGCGGAATACGCGGCGGCTTGAGTCAATGTTCCAACAGATACGCACAAATCCCAGCCACTTCACATAAACCTTGTCACCCTTTTTGCGTATCACTTTTTCCACAAGATGTACGTCGGGATTAGCAACGCGTTGTAACTCGTATTCGTAAAATCCGCCGGCGACGGGATTTCCACATAGGAAATTCGGTTTCTGAATATCCTGGACCGGTGATACACGTGGTGGTTGCGGCGCAATATGCGGTGGGAGCATGAAAACATTTGGGGTGACACGCAAGAGGCTCGCGAGTACGAGGAGTCGTACGAGTGGGCTTTCGAGGATATTTTCGATCTTCGAAAATTATTTGGCCTCGAGCCATATGATGAGATTGAAGTAAGGTGAATATTGTTAGTATCATTTTTAAAATTTCATAATATTTAAATTAATATACTAACATAATTTGATTTCTTTGTTTGTTTGTTTCAGATGGAGCGTCACCATTAAATTATATTATATACAAATTATCATTAATATTTTTATTATTTTTTTTACACACACACACAAACACAAACACACACACACACAATTATATTATATACACAATTTTTAAATAAATATTATTATTATTATATTAAAAAATGTCAATTATTTCTGCACCTTCTTCTTTCCTTTTCCCACACGCGTGCATGCCTCGCATTATCTCTCTCTCTTAAACAACACACACACACACAATTATATTATATACAATTTTTGAATAAATATTATTATTATATTTAAAAAAATGTTGATTATTTCTGCGCCACCTTCTCCCACGTCCATGCATGCCTTGCGCTGTCTCTCTCTCTCCCACATGCATGCGAACGTCATCCTTTTCCCACGCCAATGCGGACGCTATCCTTTTCCTACACGCGTGCATGCCTCGCGCTATCTCTCTCACGCCGCCTTGCGAACGCCGTATCATCCACGTGCATGCTTCGCGCTATCCCTCTCCCAAGTGCATGCCTCGCGCCATCTCTCTCCAACGTGCATGCAAACGCTATCCTTGTCTTACGCTCATATGGACGCCTCGCGCTATCCTTCTCCCACGTTAATAGAATATAATTAGCGCTATCTCTCTCACACCTACTCGCGGACGTCTCGCGACGGTTAGGTTAGTGGGTCCCTCGCCTATCGGTTAGGACGCGGTCCCCCTCTCCCTCTCCGCGGACCCCTCGCCCATCGGTTAGGACGCGATTCCCCGCGTTACGTCATACCCCCGCGCCGGTTTTCCCTCGCCCCTTAACCCCCCTCAGAGGACCATGGCTTAGAACCGGCCTATATACCCTACTCACGGACATGAACCAAAATCGACAGTTTTACCGACGACATACTATTAAAGACCGTCAGCCCTGGGTAAACTTTTGTGACCATTAAGTGGGCCCGGTGGGCCTGGAGGTAATTGAAGAATGTTGACATTACCGGCCGTTTGATTGGATCGAAGATTATTACACAAATGATTTAATTTATACGGTTATTTTACTTCATTCAGTTATTTTTTTATTATCGAAAACACCGACGAGATATCATTCGAGACCGATGGTCTTATAGGATTTAACATATTACTGGAAAAAAACTCGCCACGCGGTACTGTAGGTAAGTAAATCTTTGCATTGTCGATAATAAAACAGTAAATTTACAATAAAATGTTTATTTTGTTGTTCTTGAGGCAGTTATAGAAAAGATCTATACATTTTTGATAATAAAACAGTAACTGAATGAACTAAAATAACGCGCAGCGAGTTTTTTTCCAGATCACACTAAATCCCATAAGACCACCGGTCTTTAATGATATCTCGTCGGTGACAGTATCGAAAAGTGGATGTAGCACGGACATGAACCAATCAACTGTTTTATCGGCTCCGAAAGTGGATGTGGCCATGTAGTTCCAGGCGGCGTAAAATGGATGTACATGACGCTAGTGTACGACTTAGAAAAAGCGTCTCACGAAAAACGGCAGCGTGGCGACTTTCATTCTTCTCTATGGCACTAGTAATTTTCACTGCTGCCAACTACACTGTTTTTACTGGCAGTAACTAAATCTATTTTCGAACACATACATTATAATCAAGTAAAATCAGAGTAAAATGGCAAAAGAGCCACGCGCAGTTTTTAGGGCGCAAAGATATATAATTTAAACCGTAAAATAAATTAAAAAATTAGAGAATTTTTTTTCTTTAATTACATGATTCGCGAAAGGCGGACGTTTCGGCCCTTTTTTTGGCAATCATCAGCGCAAATAATACTAAAATCAACAATATAAACTGTATACAAAAAGAGTCTTAAACATTTAAAGCGCAGAGTTACATGATAACCAACGGTAGAAGGCGTAATCCCTCATGTCGCTCCAAAAAGCAAAAACCATTCTCCATATCGTGTGTTATTTCGGGGCAGAAACCTCGATTCTTTAAGCATGAATCCACGAACATGGTGATACATTAATAATTGTGTCTGTAATTTGAGCGGAATGGTTTGTGTCAAAAAACGATTGTTATGAACAAGAGTTTTCAGGCGTACACGAACGACATCAAAAATGAACCTGAGAGGATAACCATTCTCTATCAAAATTTTAATGATTAATTCAAAATTTTTCCGATGAAACAACGGGTGAGACAACCGAAACACTCTGTCGGTTAAACCGATCACTATACATACATTATAGTATACGTGACATATACTATAATATCGGGCGCACCCGGGTGGAGCTGCATAAAGTTAGCCGGACTTACAAAGTACATGCTACATTGTAAAGCGAGGTCCACCCTGCCTACCGGTGGGGTGGGTGCGGGAGGGGGAGGATATTCCAAATTTTTTTTGTTAATAACTTTTTAATAAGCAACGAGCGGCGATTAAATTAGAAGAAAAAGTTACTCAGAATTATGTCCTTGACAACATATATCAAGGTTATTGGGGCTGGGTCCCCTTTTCTTAATCTTAAGTTTTACCGCTCAGTGCGCACTAGTGCATCCAATCGAATTCGCCATAAGTTTCTAATTTGCACGATTTTCATCTTTTTTTTAATTTCATTTTTTATTTCTAAAACACTCACTTTTATTAAATCCATGATGTAAGAATATAAGGTGTACCCATAGACATAGTATATCTAATAGTGATGAGCGGTATTTTCATACCTGTTATTTTGTAACTGTTATCGGAAACTAATGGCAAATTCGATTGGATGCAGTAGTGCGCACTGAGTGCGCACTCTTTCAGTATTTAGTATTCGGTTGGCTTGCCCTATACTGGTTCAGAAAAAACGGAGCGAGTGCACATCAATCGAATTCGCCATTAGTGGCTGTGTTCCGATTCTTCACCCGATGGGTGATAGTCGGGTGAGCGGGTGATGGGCGGAGTTTAACGAAAAGTGTCTGAGAGGATAATGGAATCAGAACGCACTCCGTAGGAATCTGAAGTCTCCAAACGGCGTTGGCATCTTGGTAATGCGTGATCGCCCTATCTAGTTAGAAATTAATCAATGGTTGAGTTATCAAAGGAAAGCGGGGGACTTCCGTTTGTTCTCTTGACACGTGAGTTAGGACACGGCCATATTGTCCTTCCGTGCAAGGACATATTCTGCGTATTATATCATACGCCTTTACACATACCACACGTGTTATTTCATCATTATTATGGAGGTCACTCCGGAAGAGGTCTACGATAACACAACAGAGAACACATCTTCGCCTCTTATCGAGACGAATAACAACGATGATATTGTCAAAAATGTGCGCAGTATAATTTATCGTAATCGTAAAAGGAATACTGATTCTTCTTTGAGAAGCCCTCTCCCGCCAAAGAGATCCACTCTGGACCCATTTGATTTGCAAGATCCTAGAATCTCAAACAAATACGGCCTCTCAACCAAGCCTCCATTCGTTATACATATAGAGAAAATCATCTATAAATCCTTCTCCGCCGCCCAGGAACGGGTTTCGGAAAACAAAGAAAGTAACGACAACGTCAACACAGGTATCGGCAGCTCTGATTCTATCCTTTCTAATCCTAATCAAAGATCTTCCACTGGCTCTTACGGCATTATTGCGTTTGGTAAGCGTATCTTTAAACATATTGATAACTTTTCTTCAGCATATGACCTAAAAACTATAGGTAGGAATAAATTCACAGTAACCTTCCCAGATGGTAATTCTGCAAATAAATTCTGTGATATTTTTAATGAAAAATCCAATATCATCTTTCCAAGGGAAACATGGATAGCATACATACCTAGTTACAGAGTTGTTAGACAGTTTGTTGTCAGGGGTATTGACGATGATGATTCCCCTGAGGACATAATAAAAAACATCCGCCCTCCACCGGATTGGGACATTCTGTGGCAGCCTCCATTCGAAGCTTCCAGACTGAGAAAACCCGTTCGAACCCTAAATAAGGATAACACCTCATCTACTAAATTCGTTGATTCTGATTCATACATTATCCGTTTCAGGACAACAACCGTACCCCCTAGCGTCATATATATGGGAAAAAGACTTCATCTCATCCCATTTATCGAAAAAGTCAGAAGGTGTCAGAGGTGCCAGAGATTCGGCCATGTTGCAAAGATATGCCGGACTCCATAAAAGAATGCCATCTGCCAACGTTGCGGTAAGAATACCTCTTCTCATGGCTGTAATAGTAACGATAACGAACCCTGCACGGCCGAAAAGCCTTCTTGCATTAATTGCCAAAGACAAAAATTGCCGGACTCTGTTACGGAACACGAGGCATCCTCCAACTCCTGTCCCATCTTCCAAAAACAGAGAAAAATAAAAAAACTCATGGCTTACCATAACATCTCTCATTTGGAAGCCATTTCAATTCTCGAAAATGCAAATCCTCATTCACAACCAAATAACATTCTATCTCATTCACTCCCTCCTCTTGGAGTTCCTCTTCCTACTTTGGGTGAATTCCTCCCTGGCGCTCCTCCAGGATCCTATGCGGAGGTGGCATCTAGGAACAACTACAGCAACCACAATCATAATCTTAGCTCAACCTTTAATAAAATTCAATTCCCCAAAATCGTTAAACCTCAACACAACTCTAATATATCTTCCACTAATCCATTAGCAACATATAAAAAACAAGAGGCCTATCCTAAACCTAAAGTCTATTACCCCTCCCAAAAGAAAATCACCCACACTACCCCCTCCCAAATCCCCTCCAGATCCCCTCCTAATCCCTCTACTATCACCGAATACCATAAATCTTTACCGATCAACAAACATGCTACCACATCCACTCTTCCCCCCCTCGCTTCAACTACTAATAATCTAAACACTCTCTCCTCACACTCTGAAATCATAAATAATTGGATACTTGAATGCCAAAACAGATTCTCCTCTGTCAATCTCATACAAACTGATATATTATCCCAAATGGGAATTTTCCTTAACAATGCCATTCTTTCTTGATGGACTCTGCCATGGGCTATCTTACGCTCATTACACAAAGTAAATTCACATAATGACAATCAATATTTTGCAGTGGAATTGTCGCTCATTGCAGAGGAGAATCCCGGAATTGGCTTTTCTACTTGATAATTACAAAATAGATATCGCCACTTTATGCGAAATTAGATTAGACGAACAATTCCGCCCCAACGTTAATAACTATGATATCTATTCCCAAGATTGCAACCGTCATGGCGGTGGCGTCGCTATCTTAATCCATAAGAAATACAGATTCACACAAATAGCAGATAATAATATGAACCTTATCTGCAACCGTAATAACATTGAATACATATTAGGAAAAGTCTGGCTTAATCCGGATAAACACATATATATCTGTTCGCTCTATAGCCCTCCCCGAGGCGGTAATTATGCATATACTGAGCCGCTGGCTTGGACTTCGCTACTTCAATGTTGTGTTAACTTAGACCCAATAATTATTTGTGGTGATGTTAATGGTAAGAGTGCTCTCTGGTCCTCAGATGTTTTGAGTTCGGATCAGGAGGGAAGCAAACTGGAAAACGCCATATCACAGTTTAATCTCCCATGTCTTAACGACGGTGGTTATACCTGGTCGTCGGTGGATTTCTCGTCCACCTCAGCCCTTGATGTCACACTGACCTCTCCATCTATTGCGCACAAATGCACTTGGGAGGTTCTTGACGGGAAGCACGGTAGCGACCATTTTCCTATTTTAATAACCATCTCACACTATAACTCTAGCCCGTCTTTCGGTCGCCCCTCCTTTGTCACTACCAACATTGATTGGCATATATTCCAGCAGGAATTTGTACGTCATTTTCATTTTTTCAATGATAACTTGAATTCTACTTACGATAAATTAATCAATAATATCCACCTCGCTCTGTCAACCGCAGGTGCCAAAAAACAATCCTCAAACTGTATTAGGAAAAAACCCCCAACTGTATGGTGGGACGATGAGTGTAGGGAGGTGATTCTGCGAAAGAGCCAAATTTTTCGCGGGTTCAAGCTTTCCCCTTCATCTGAGAATCTAAAGGAATACCTGGAATTCAGAAGATACTCGTCTAGATTCTTTGCTAAAAAAAAGAAACTTGCGTTCCGCGAGTTTTGCTCCTCGTTGAACATCAATACACCGACATCCACCGTTTGGAGATACATTAGAGCATTTACAAATAGAAACTCTAACAATTCTCCGTGTACCCACATCTCTGAGGACTCCTTCCTGGAGGCTTTCAATAAGTTGGCCCCCCACCCCCTCCGCCCATACTCCTACTACTAATATTCAAAGCTTTATTACATCTCTGCCTAACATCAGTATTAATATTGATAAAGAATTCCTTCTTACCCCATTCTCCAAACTAGAATACAACGAAGCCATATACACGTTAAAAGTTAAATCAGCTTCCGGACCCGACTTAATCTCTAATAAAATTATAAAAAAATTCCCTGAAGAATTACATCATCTTATATTAAAGCTATTCAATCTAATGTTCAACAAAAGCATTTACCCTCATCAATGGACTGAATACTTTACTGTATTCATCCCCAAACCAGGTCGAAAAGATTCCCTAAGACCGATATCACTAGCGAATAATCTATTGAAAATCTTTGAGAAGATGATATATAAAAGACTCGAATGGTGGGCGGAAAATAGTTCCATCTTTTGCAACACTCAGTTTGGCTTCAGAAGAGGCCTATCTTGTATAGACAACATTTCCACACTAATCACGGACATACACATTTCTAACAAGGCCCGCAAATTCACAGGGGTAGTATTTCTGGATATTATGGGAGCATTTGACAGGGTCCAACCTGAAGTTCTTATAATGCTTCTCTCCAAATACGGTCTCCCTTCAAAAATTTTAAAATTCATAACTGCCCTCGTCTCTTGTCGGCTTCTTAAAGGTTTTGCCGCTGGCATTAACTTACACAGCCGCTACACTACAATTGGCCTCCCCCAAGGCTCCATACTCAGTCCTATCTTATTCAACTTATACATAGCTCTTTCTCACACCGTATTGCGTAACTCAGTAAAAATTTTGTACTACGCGGATGACATAGCAATCTATTGCTCTGATGACCAGCTAGAGTCCATCAATCACCTGCTAAACATCGCGCTCGATAACCTCTGTCAATTCTTCGCCAATCTCGGACTTAGTTTTTCTCCCCCAAAATCCAGCTTCATGATATTTTCTACCCTCAAACCACGCAACCTTCGTATCCTCTTAAATAAACATAAATTTGTATTAAAAATTAGTAATGAAAACATCCACTTTTCCGCTGCAACGCGTTTTCTAGGGGTCTTATTGGACTCCGAACTTAACTGGAAAGCACACATCAACTATTTAAAAAATCGAATAACACCAAGAATTAATATCCTTAAAGCTATTACAGGGATCCGTTGGGGCGCCCACCCCGCTAATCTTCTCACCATATATAAAGGCTATATAAGACCTATACTAGACTGGGGGTGTCAAGCCTTTAATCCATTGAGTGAACAACTCTACTTAAAAGCTAGCCGCATGCAATATGCAGCCTTGCGCACTGTTTCAGGCCTGATGATAACCACTCCCACTAACGTCCTATTAGATATTAACGGGGAATTCCCACTTGAATCGCGCTGGCACTATCTTACCCTGAAGTTCTTATGTAAAATTGTTGCGCGAAATTCACATCCTTTATGCCAAACAATAACATACATGTCCACTCAGTCCGACAACGAAAAACATAATATATGTTACCTCATTGATATCTTCCTTGACCACTCAAATCTTTACGAGCAGATTGAACATTACTCTTTACCTGGATATCTTGAATTTCCATATAAATGCAGACATCACGAACCTATAATTAACACAGATCTTGGCCTTCAAATCTCGGCAGATGCGGACATTTCCGAATCCTTTAACCGCCTCACGCTGCCCTTTAAATTCGAAATCTCCTACTACACTGATAGTTCTCGAACAGAGTCCGACAACAAGGTTGGTTACGCGGTCTTTTCTCCGGAGACCGGTTTAGAATACAGAGAAAGAATAAATAATAATAACACTATCTTTGAGGCTGAAGCTCTGGCAATTCTGTACGCCATCAACACCATCCTAAAAACCAATGCACGCAAATCTGCAATTTTCTCTGACTCCTTGAGCGTGATATCTAGTCTCAAAAACCCCGCAGCCACAGGCAACCCTCATCACAGAATTTATCAAATTCGAAAAGCCCTTTTTGAGTGTTCAAGGCAATTGCTAGAGACACATATTTTTTGGATCCCTAGTCATAGGGGCATCCCCGGCAACGAAAGAGCTGATTCGCTAGCCAAAGAATCTCTGCATCTTCCTGATCCTTTCCTCCTCAGCAAGTGCCACTACACAAATCTTTACTCCAAATTCAAAACTCTATCCAAAGACAGAGCTTCCCAGATTATTCAGGCGGAAAGCCTTACTAAAGGAACAAGATATTTCAAGCATATACACAGTGTCTTATCTCCCCCATGGTACACAAACAAAAACATAAAGGAGGATCTTCCAAGGCCAATGGTGACATTTATCTCGAGAATAAGAACATATCACACTTCAATGAAGGGTCACCTCTGGGACAAGAACATCTCCACCTCCTCGGAGTGTTCCTGTGGACACCCATTTCAGGATTTGAATCATGCTTTCTTCTGCTGTCATGACACGTTCGAAAAGTCGGACGCTCTTATTACTGCATTGCATAAAATCACACCTAACATCGCATTGGACATACCTGAGTTGGCATTTACCAATAATATCAAGATCTATCGACTCTTGTTTGATTTCGCCAAGGAAAACAACATACTCATCTAAACCTCACATACTTTCAGTTCTACTAGCAAATGGTGTATAGACGGGTCCCTCGGGAAGTCTCACAGCCAAATAGAGAGAAGAAGAAGAAGAAGAAAGGAAAGCGGGCAAAGAAAGAAAATTATTGTGCGTTGTAACTATAAACGTTTTCACACTATCACTATTCGACTTCGCAGTTTTACTAACAATCAAAGCGTCAATATTAGTATTAACAACGTATAAATTTCTTCTTTTTTTTTTCTTTTGGCATAAGCCTGTAAATCTCTGTAAATACCTGTAAAAACCTGTTGCTCAAATGCAGTTTATAGCATGATGTAATAATATATATTGGCCGTGTTCTGATATTCGCTGCCAGTACTGAAAATCTATAGTGTATGTCATATACACTATAGATTTTCAGTACTGGCAGCGAATATCAGAACACGGCCAATATATATTATTACATCATGGTTTATAACATACATAAAGCCGGTATTAGACATGAGATTATACACAATTTTCAATGCATCTGATGTCCGATTCTGACTTACAATATTACTAGATTTTTCAATATTGCCCGCACTTATTGCCACTCATCTTCATTCAAAAATCACCCGGCTCACGGAGCCGGGTGGTTTTTACGCTCTCCCGGGTGAATAGAGTGACAATTTGACCGTCTCACTTGAGAGTCCGGCGAGAGCACTTGGGAGGAATCTGAACGCTCTCTGGGTGTCTGGGTGCACCCGGGTGGGGAATCAGAACCCAGCCTGTGACATGTATATGTCACCTTACCACCATAATTATAAATGAAATATATAATTACTTATATATGTATATATAACTTTTGTCTTTATATTTATTATTATTTTTATTTTTTGCGTTTTTGTCGTAGTATCGTCTGCAGCTAGCAACAAAACCATAGTGAAATATAGCACCGAACCTATTACCAAAAACTAGCATGCTAGCACGCACAGCAACACGCAGCACATAATATTTCAAGTTGCATAGCCATTATAATTGCTAGCAAAATGTCTCGCATGCGATCTAGTACGCAAAATCGTATCGTGTGCCGCAGGCTTTATACACAATGCTTCCTCATCATTTTATTTCGTTCACAAAGCTGCTCCTATCAAAGCAAGCGGGTTTTCCAATTTTGGCTTCCTCATAGAGGAAGCTTTATCAAGTTAAAAAATTTAGCCCGATATATCGAAATTTGCAGAAGTTAGAGCGTGCACAGACATTTTTCAAAAAATTCAAAATGTCATAAAAAATGAATCTTCATCAATTTTCATCAAATTCAATACCAACCATATTTTAATGATACTCTTCATATAAAAAAATTTAGCCCGATATCTCAAGATTTGCGGGAGTTAGAGTTTGTATAGACATTTTCGGTCAATCCGTACATACATATACACACCAGTGATGCCAGAATTGAGACGCGAGCAACATGCAACCGAGGTGGAGGGGATAACACACACAAGCGCAAACAGCGTAAATTCGTTAGAAAAATTATTTAAAATAAAATTTACTTGGTTGTGAAGGGGTCATATAGTTAGAATAATTTTATTTTAGATGAATGCGCTTCCGAGATTTCAGTCATTTTTATTTTATTAAATTGGACCATGTTCTTTTTACACAAGTTGATTCTTTTCATTATTCTATACAGGGTGTCCTAAAACTACCGTATTTCCTCTTAATGGCAGATTCTTTAGAACAGTTCAAGAGGAAAATCCTAATACAAAAATATCGAGGCTATAATAGTTTTTAAACGGGAAGCGATTATATTTTACGAATGACAGGGCTGAGATTTCGAGCGCTCAGGCACGGCGAAATAGTAAACACCTTCATGGTAACATTGATCGACCACTTTGACAGCTGAAGTTGAAACATGTCGCAAATTTTTACTTGAATTATTTTTAAGATTAGTTCTTGCATCCATTATTCATAAAAAGAATATACTAATGCGATGCGTACAGAAGCGAGAAAACATATAATGACTATGCTATTGTAAATTTATACGACAATCATAATATCATAAAAAGGTGCTCCATTCATAAAAGCTCTTTTTTCACTTGTTATTTCGCCGTGCCTGAGCGCGCGAGATCTCAGCTCAGTCATTCGTAAAGTATAATCGCTTCCCATTTAAAAACTATTTTTATTATTTATTATTATTTATTTTTATTATTTATTATTTTATTATTTATTATTTATTATAGTCTCGACCTTTTTTATCAGGATTTTCGTCTTGAAATGTTCTAAGGAATCTGCCATTAAGAGGAAATACGATAGTTTTAGGATATCCTGTATATGAAAGTATTAAAATAGGATTATAAAAAAATTAATAGTTTATTTTATAATTTATTTCAATACATTATGACAAAATATGTAATATCATTTTTTATGATGATTTAGCTTTAATACTATTACACAAAGAATATTAATGAGATGAATTAGTTAATACAAAAAATAAGTAATTGCATTTAAAGCTAGATGCAAATTGCATCTTGTAGGTGCAATGTTACACTTATATAATAATAAAATTATCCTATGAGATATTTGGCGAATATTTGAACAAAAAAAAACCACTTTCTAAAATAGTATATATTTCGTAAATATATAAATCATATATATACAGGGTGAGTTATTTTAATCAACGCACGCAAATATCTCGTAAAGAAAGCAAGATGGAAAAAAATGTTTTATACAAAAGTTGTAGGGTTCAGAGGGGGACACATGATGAAAATATGGACTTGACCTTGAGCGACCTTTTCAAGGCCAAGTCAATGTGATCAATATTTTCTTAAATGGAACCCCTCACTTT
>NW_021851080.1:44764-48072 GCF_003651465.1 Formica exsecta
ATATATATATATATATTCCACGTCTCCTATAGCTTATCAAATTAATAATTGATATTAATAAAGAGGCATTAAGAAACAAACATACAATATTGATAACATTGACTATACATTAATAAAAACGATTGACATTTTCTCTGGATTATTTTGAACATAAACGATTCATAATTTTAAAAATCAGTTTTATATTTCGATTTTTGGTTAGATATATGACACAATATCTTGTTTATATATATTTCACCTCTTGGCACCATACAATTGTATGCTGTTTTTTCATATAAACCATTCTTTTTTTTCATCTAACTTTTTAACTGTAAAATTTATATGCAACTGAAAAAGTGCAAGTGAGTGCAGAAACGTGCCACAATTGTATTAGTTTTAGTTTATTATTAAACACTAAAGAAAAACTCACAAATTCGTTTGTTCTTTAATTAGCCTTCTTATTGATATTTCATAAATAAATAAATAAAATTTTAGAATCTCAAAACAACTGAAATAAAATTATGTTCATTAGCATGTTCTTCTTGAAATCAAACAACTTTATCCAAACCATTTTTTTTTTTTTTTTTTTTTTGTGGAATAATAGTATCTTCCGTAAATAGCGTTTCTCTCTGTATAAAATGGTGCAACATGTGCAAATTGTCGAGTAACATGTTCCTCAGTTTGTTGAACGCAATAATTTATACAATAAGGGCATAAAATTAGAGGTAATAATAACAAGATGTAAAGAACATTTATGGAGTAAAGTGCACGATAAGCTTATTAGCATAGTTAACGGGTACTAGGTACTAGGAGTAATCGATGCGACGAGTTCTCTTGAGTGACTTCGCGACATCTTAAAGATGCATGAGCCGAGTTTCATGACATGCTCGCACGTACAGTGCGTGGAAAGATTCTCGATAAGCGCGAATGACGCGATGTCGGTACTTCAGATTTCGATGTCTTGCACGCGAGGCACGTTGGCTGGCGCGAATATGTGTAGATTGAGAGAACGAAGGAAGTGCTGCAGATGTTTCTGCGCGCAAGAGAAATCGGGCGAGAAAAATATGTAATTTACATTTAGTCATTGAAATCAGATTGTCTTTTTTTTTTTTTTTTTAATCATGATGATATAATGATGTGTCAGTAGATATAAATCATTAGAATCATTTCTAGCTGAAGATATTCTTTATTTCAACTTTGCTCTATTTTAAACATAAACATATCAATAAGATATATATCTTATATGCTAAATTTAAATTTTGCAGAGGGATCTTTTTATCTTTTCTCGATAAAATAGTGCTTATTTTATCCTTGAAAGCAACACCGAGCGTTTGCAAAAACAAATCATTCACTCGACAAGCTACATTTTAAGATATGGTCGATTCTAATACCGTGATCCGAATTGCCTCGATCTATCCGTGGCCCGCGGCCCGCGTCATTTTACGATACGTCGTAAAAGACGCACGACGATCAAAGATGCAGTAATGGCGTGGGGTAATAGCATGAGATAAACGGGCGCGTGCAGCATGCAGACGCGAAAGCCGAAAGAGAAGCTTTCTCGTTCCAGGCGCGATCGCCTTTAACATCCCTCGACGGTATCTTCGTCCTTATCCGCATCATCCCCCGATACGGCCCGGCCGGTTCAATCTTCTCCTCTCGCGCGGCGATCAGGTATGCCAGCATCGTCGAAACTTTTCCAATCGGGTTGAAAGTTTGTTCCGGTAATTAAAGCCGCATGAATACTCGATGGGCTTACCATGTCGGTTTTACTGCCGCTGCTCTTGCTTACTTCTGAGGATCCGCCGAAGAGCGAAGAATGGTTAAAGACGAATTGTCAATTGCGTTCGTGTCCCGCGCCCGCGACCGTCCTCATCGCCTAAAGGGTGAGAGAAAGGGGAAGGAGGAGGAGAGGGGTTCTTCGTTTCCGCCTCTACTGCGTCCGACAGGCTGTAGATCCGGCCTTCGTCACCGTCGACTTTTTTTGAGTGAATATAATTATTTCAAAAATATTCGACTATTTCAATTAAAAACACTATGGCTGGGACACTATGGCTGTATTCCGATATTAATTGCCAATACTAAAAATCTATAGTTTACGTCATGTACACTATAGGTTTTCGGTAATGGCAATGAATATTGGAATGCAGTCTATACATCAACTGATTTAATATCTAATTAGAGAATAATTATATAAACATATACATACCCATGCATGCACATGTGCAAGCCCGATAATTCATATTACAATAAGATTCATTATATTCTTTAGTACTCTTTTTATAACTTAGAAATCAAGTATTGCACAAATCAAGTTATTTATTTATGGAATACATTTCAGAAGATTTTAAAGATGTAATACAAAAGTAAAAGACTTTTATATATTTTGGTAAATAAAAAACACAAAAATAGAAATATAAAAAAATCTAATCATGTCTTTTTTTATAGATATTATTCTCTAATTATTAGCATTGATAAAAATAAGAATTACTAGATTCTTTTACAGCAAATTTCTTTTTTCTTTATCTCTCTTTACAGATAATACATATGTCCTATGTCAATATATATATTAAATGTAATAAAGAGTATCATTAATATTTTGTTAATATTAATTGCAAACTCGACAGTGTACTATATATTCTCAAAGAGGAGAATATATAGCAAATTATTGTATCAAAGTAATAAAATAATGTAAATTATAGATTTATTATAACAAATAATAATATAGAATGATATTTAGTTATCTTGTATATAAAAGCATACATATCTATCTTTATACATTGATTACTCGCTATGTCCTGCAGCTCTACGCAATAATACATATATCTTTTCCTTAATCCAATCCTTATTATATGGAGCATAAGTATTCGTAGATTTTTGATACACAAGACATGATAAATCTGTTAACTGGTCAACAAAATCAAATAATTGACTGATGTCATAGGTAATAGTTGGAGTATTTGGGTTTCGCCTTTTTAAATGTTCTTCATAAATTTTACATACACCTGCAATACAAAAGCAAATGATTAATCAATATAAGCTTATAATTGGGTATGTAGGAATATTCTAAAAATATAAAAATACACAAATATATTTGATAATGATTCAATCACATGGGCCATATAATGTATCAAAAATTAATTTTATTCTCCTGCAATATTTCTTTCATCTTTAATATTTCTTAAAATATATAGATATCAATCTACTTAAGATGGATTGAGTTTATAATTTATAATGTATGCAACAATTTTATGCAAAAAAATTATATATAATACAGAAAAAAAGGATTAATCTATTATCACTAAACTCTTTATAAATTGTATATATACATA
>NW_021851080.1:48211-52015 GCF_003651465.1 Formica exsecta
AGTAGTATTGTATGAGACTAAAATCAAATTATATAAAATATAATTTTAAATATTAATTAAATTTAAATTAATAAATGTTGTTGATTATAAGTCAAATATAAACACTAAATAATCAAATATGTATGTATACATGTATGTGTATGTATGTGCACCGCCATGTTTTATATTTATACAAAAAAAAAATATTAATAAAAAACAAATATATTGTGATTTCATAATGTTATAATAGAAAAATATTTGTATTAAAATTGTGTGTGTGTGTGTAATAAATTGTAGTCAATTTAAAAATATGTATAATAATTTCCCTAAATATTTTGTAGATTGATATAAATATAACTAGCCATAGAAGCATTCTCAAGTATAAACAAAATTTACTATATACAATTAACTTCTAAATATTTCTCATAATTTCGTCAGATATTTATCGTATTTATATCTCTTAATAGCAAATCGTGTTGCAGTAATTACCTTAAGCATAGAAATTTCGTGAACGATTTCAAATTATAATTCACATACTTTGAACATTGTTATTGTTTATTTACAAGATCAATGTGTAATACAGATAGACGAATAAATTCATCATACATAAAACGTTATTCAGTAAATTTATAGAAAAATACAATAAAGTTATCTATGAGGTAATAAACGAAAAAATTATGGAATTGGAAATTCATCCAAATAATTCAACACAATTCTGCTTACCATCTTTTTATTTATGCGCTAACAAATCGGAATGACGGAATGGGGCCACAATTTGGATGTTTTCTTTGAAGCTATAAGAGAAGCTTACAAAAAGAAATCTATCGGAATTAGTACGAGAAAATTACTACAACTGTCTATCACAAGTATCAAGTATCACTTTTTAGATTCTTCGATAACATGTTCATCGGATTGGCGTTATTATGTGTTAAAATGGAAGAAATCTCTCTATCTGCCCTCTGAAGAATGTTCTCGAACTAAACAAAATGGCGAAAAGATAATGGCCACCATAGACATAGTATATCTAGACCATAGACATAGTATATCTAGACCTTAGAACATATATAAATGGAAGGGGAATAGCAGGCTGAAAAGTGTCGAAGGAAGTGAGAAAGAAATCGTAGTTGCCTCTCTCTTGTGAGTTACTTTGCTCAAAAGTGCGCATGCGCGGCCATGTGTGTGTACACAAAAGTTTCTATCGGGAAACAAAGGCATTCCCCTTCCATTTATATATGTTCTAAGATCTAGACCGAGTGTTGAAGAGTGGGAGCCGAGGTACACGTAGAAAAGGACGTACTCTGTTTCGTGCCCCTTGCGTTCTCTTTCGCTCGCACGTAGCATAGCGTACTCTTTCGCTTTGCTACATGCGAGTGAGAGAGAACGCAAGGGGCACGAAACAGAGTACGTCCTTTTCTACGTGCATCTTTACCCCCACTCCTAAAATAAAGGCAAACGCTCGGTCTAGATATACTATATCTATGATCTAAAATCTAGACGGTGCGTTTGCCTTTATTTAAGGAGTGGGGGTAAAGATGCACGTAGAAAAGAACATACTCTGTTTCGTGCCCCTTGCGTTCTCTCTCGCTCGCACGTAGCATAGCGTACTCTTTCGCTTTGCTACATGCGAGTGAGAGAGAACGCAAGGAGCACGAAACAGAGTATATCCTTTTCTACGTGCACCTTGGCCCTCACTCCTCAACACTCGGTCTAGGGCCGGTATTCATAAAGCCCGAATCACACTAGCGGCTTGCGGCTGCGATTGCGTTTGCCTCAGCCAATCAAAAAGCACCAATTGCAAGTATGATTGGAGCTTAGCAAATCACATTCACAAACGCAATCGCAATCGCAGCCGCGAGCCGCTAGTGTGATTAGGGCTTTATGCGCTTATGCAAAAGTCTGTGCTCGGGCCCTTAGCTCGTGTGCACACGGGACACAGGTAAGGGCCACCGCACAAGCTTTTCCATAACATGTTACGTTACGTTAAGTACTGACTGTAAACCTAAATACATACGCAATCTTAAACTTCAGTCAACGCACAGAGAAAATCATAACGTAACAAAAGCATACTACGTTACGATTTTGTTTGCGCGTTGACTGAAGTTTAAGATTACTTAAGCCCGTATCAGACTACGCATTGAAAATTGAAGATTGAAGATTAAAGATTGAAATTTGACTAATCAGAACAAAAGGGACTAAAATTTCTTTGTCCTGATTGGTCAAATTTCAATCTTGAATCTTGAATCTCAATATTCAATGCGTAGTCTGATACGGGCATTAGGGCCACTGCACAAGCTCTTCCGTAAAGCCTATCACACACAAATTGGCATAGCTGTATATGCATAACATAAGACCGTCTGGACCAATGAGCATGCTATGCAAATCAATATGTGTTACTCTGCTCAAAAGTGCGCATGCTCGGCCATGTGTGTGTATACAAAAGTATGTATACTACACGACACGATGCTTGTATGTGTAGTTACTCACAAGAGAGAGGCAACTACGATTTCTTTCTCACTTCCTTCCGACACTTTTCAGCCTGCTATTCCTTTTCCATTTATATATGTTCTAAGGTTAGTACTTAACGTAACGTAACGCGTTACGGAAGAGCTTGTGCGGTGGCCCTTACGAGTTTAGGTTTAGAATCAGTACTTAACGTAACGTAGGCTGCGGTCGGGAAGACGCTAGAAATGCTTCGAAGCGTTTGATTGATCAATCAGGACAAAAAGAGTAAAGATTTCTTTATTCTGATTGGTTAATGCAACGCTTCGAAGCATCTCTAGCGTCTTCTTGACCGCAGCCGTAATGCATTACGGAAAAGCTTGTGCGGTGGCCCTAATATTTCCGAAGCCCAAATCTGTGGTCTATGCTTAGAACCATAGACATAGTATATCTAGACCGAGTGTTGAGAAGTGGGGGCCAAGGTGCACGTAGAAAAGGACATACTCTGTTTCGTGCCCCTTGCGTTCTCTCTCACTCGCATGTAGCATAGCGAAATTATAGTATACGTGACATATACTATAATATCGGGTGCACTCGGGTGGGGAATCGGAACACAGCCTAAGGTGTGTTCCGATATACATTGCCAGTACTGGCAGTGCTGAAAAATTGTTCCACTATTAGCATGCAGTGTGCTGCGACAGCATCTAGTTCCATCAATGACGTCATAAATGGTAGCCATATTGCTACTGCGGTTGCTGCAGCTCCCGAGGTGAAGCAGTTACAGTGCAACATGGCGTCGTGCAATAAAATAGAATTGCACTATAATTACTGCAAAGTCGTTCCGAAATATAAAATCATAATGCTACTGACAGTGCCAAAGTAATTTCGGAACGTTGCGGCAGTGAACTGTTATGACGTCATGGATGGTTGTAACGCCGGCAAAAAGGGAACACACCCATAATTATCTTCATCAATTGAACAAATAATTAAAAAAATAAAACGAATCGAATAATAAAAGTAAATTTCTTAATTATTTGTTATTTTTCTTTATTTGATTATTCACCCATGTCTTAATTGCTGCAGGATTTCTGTTAAAAATACCGGGATTCGAATCCTTTAATTTTTGAATTTCTTTCAGAGAAGGTAAAATTTTTGAAATAATATGCTGTTTGAATGTTGTGTATGCAATATTTTTTTCTTCTGCAGTCCAACGTTGTCGAACACATTTTCCAAATGGAGATGCTAATAATAAAAACAATATTTATAACCAATTCGCCATATTTTACATAGCATGCTCATTGGTCCAGATGGTCTTAGGGTGCAAACCCATGGCAGCGGAAAAGCGTAACGCGGAACAAGAGCAGCGCAATCGTGAGTGTTCTGCAG
>NW_021851080.1:54226-55493 GCF_003651465.1 Formica exsecta
AATATAATCTATTGAAGTTTATATTTAAATCGGGCACGAACTTATGCAATCACCTGATACTTATCGTAGATGACCTGATATATGTATGTTTTATATTTATTCTCTCGAATATTGTGATACTTATCGTGGATATTTATATATTTATGTATTTCGTTAATTATATTGAGATTTTTATATATATATATATATATATATATATTTAAAGATATTTTATACTTATCGTGAAACCTATTGAGAGAGAGAGAATTGGAAAAGACTATTGTAATACATGCATATATATTTTTTATACTTACCTTTTGGGTCGACGTATGTGAATCGTGCAAGTTTTTTTTTATTATATTTATTAGAAGTTGCGTGTCCAAAATAAAGCACAATATATATTTTGTCACGCGAATCGTTTTGTTCCTATAAATTGACCAAGCACGCATGCATTGTTGATAGATAAATTCGCTTATGAACGAGAGCTTGATATTGTTGTGGATCGCATGGTAGCGTTGCTGTTTTCTGGCATGTGGCTTGCAGGAGTGTTGAGAGCGTATGCGAATGGATGCTTTATGCGGCTTAGATTATTTTAATTGTATTGATATAATGGCGTTTTATTAATTTTCGTGTGTCATGTATGTATCTTATATTGCTGCGTGATAATATATAGAGAATCATTCCTGGAAGCTACTTGAGATTCTCGTGGACGTGGCCATCGGGATTTCTACAGGTAACATCCCCTGAGACACACCTGAAAGGAAGGATGATGAATACGACTCAATCATCATCCTGAAACATCGAGGGACTTAGGGTGTGTTCCGATATACACTGCCAGTACTGGCAGTGCTGAAAAATTGTTCCGCTATTAGCACGCAGTGTGCTGCGACAGCATCTAGTTCCATCAATGACGTCATAAATGGTAGCCATATTGCTACTGCGGTTACTGCAGCTCCCGAGGTGAAGCAGTTACAGTGCAACATGGCGTCGTGCAATAAAATAGAATTGCACTATAATTACTGCAAAGTCGTTCCGAAATATAAAATCATAATGCTACCGACAGTGCCAAAGTAATTTCGGAACGTTGCGGCAGTGAACTGTTATGACGTCATGGATGGTTGTAACGCCGGCAAAAAGGGAACCCACCCATACTATGTCTATGGGAATTCCTTTGTTTCCCGATAGAAAAACATGTCGGAAGGAAGTAAGAAAGAAAATCGTAGTTGCCTCTCTCTTGTGAGTTAAGCGGGGAGCACACACTTTTGCATAAGCGCATAATCATAAGCAT
>NW_021851080.1:55892-62325 GCF_003651465.1 Formica exsecta
TTGTCGTACGACAAACTTTTTAAGCGCATTGATTAGCTAATTTCTAGAGACTCAAGAAAGTTTCTATTTTGCAGCCAATCGATATGCTTAAAAAGTTTGTCGTACGACAAATGTAATATCGGCCTTAAGGTGCCTTTACATGGCAGCGTTAAGCGTCAAGCGTCGAGCGTTAAGCGTCTGCGCAAAATATTGTTGCCCAGAATTATATTTCATTTATTTTATTATATAACAGATGTGTGTGTGTGTGTGTGTATGTGTGTTATTATTAATCAAAGATATAAAATCTTTTACCGCATTTGTATTTTAATTTAATTTTAATTTACATTGCCAGAGTAGTAACGTTCCATAATATATCTTTGATTAATAATAATAATAATACACACACACACACACACACACACACACATACACACACATCTGTTATATAATAAAATAAATGAAATATAATTCTGGGCAACGATATTCTGCGCAGACGCTTAACGCTCGACGCTTGACGCTGGAATATCTGATAAATTTCCATCATGAAGTAAATCGAATTTCTCTTGCATTGCAATGTTGATTGCATGAGGACTTGTTTGTTTATTGCTCGTAGTAATAGAACCGGTCCGCTCTAATGATTGACTGATTGGTTGCAAATTTTTATGCAAGCCTGTATTAAATATTAATTTTCTTTTATCCATATTGAAAAGAATTTGTTTCTCTTTCGGCATATAAATATATCCTCAAAATTAAAAACTTTTATTCCTCTCATTCACTTGTCATGCCCGCGAAAACCATAGACCCTTAGAACATATATAAATGGAAGGGGAATAGCAGGCTGAAAAGTGTCCGAAGGAAGTAAGAAAGAAAATCATAGTTACCTCTCTCTTGTGAATTACTCTGCTCAAAAGTGCGCATGCACGGCCATGTGTGTGTACACAAAAGTATGTATACACAGCCTCGATGCTTGTTGTGTAGTTACTCCCAAGAGAGAGGCAACTACGATTTCTTTCTCACTTCCTTCCGACACTTTTCAGCCATTCAGCCTGCTATTCCCCTTCCATTTATATATGTTCTAAGGGTCTATGGTTTTCGCGGGCATGACAAGTGAATGAGAGGAATAAAAGTTTTTAATTTTGAGGATATATTTATATGCCGAAAGAGAAACAAATTCTTTTCAATATGGATAAAAGAAAATTAATATTTAATACAGGCTTGCATAAAAATTTGCAACCAATCAGTCAATCATTAGAGCGGACCGGTTCTATTACTACGAGCAATAAACAAACAAGTCCTCATGCAATCAACATTGCAATGCAAGAGAAATTCGATTTACTTCATGATGGAAATTTATCAGATATTAGATCATCAAAATCATTAAATAATCAGTCAATAGTAAAGAATAGGTCTTGTATCGAAAATAAAGAAATAAATTTTTGTGAAACTGAGAAAGATATATTGAAAAAAAATAATTTTTCTGTTGCCAATAAATTGTTAAAAACTAAGGCATTAATATCAAAACAGCTTAATAGTCAAATATTAGAGAATATATCTGCAACAAGTCAACAAGACAACAATCATTTGTCAGGAGAAGGTATATCAATAACAAGCAGGTCTTTACATATTGCTAATCATACAGTTGGACGAAAACGTAAAATTACTTGTTCACCAGAGGAAGCTTCAGATAGCGATCTTGACTTTTTGTATAATGAGCGTACAGTTATAAAGAAGAAACGGAATGAAATTCTACCTGATAGAAATTCGCAACATGTTGCCCAAAATATTAATCACAATCATGATTTTACTGAAAAAAAACTTTCTGTGGTTTCTAAATCGTCTGTTAAACCAAATATTAAATCTAGTATTTCCCAAAAGAAGCAACAGGATAAATATAAAGAATCTGTTTCATCTACAGAGTTAAAGAAATATAGACTTAACAAAGATTTGGAGGAATGTAGAATTAACACCGACGAATATTTTTCAAAAAAGCAGGATTTCTATGTACCTCCTGTTTTTTCTAACTTTTTGCAGAAATGTGGTATTACAATATCAAATAATGGTATATATATACTTAGTAAGTTCTTTTTTTAATTTTATGTATATGTCTATTTTTTATTCATAATCAAGGAAAGATAAATAGAATTATAAAGAAAGATAAATAGAATTATACATTTATAAAATTATATTTTATTAAAATGATGTGAAATTTCTTTGCTTATATAGATGTTCCTTCATCCATTGCCAAATGGAAGATGAGAAATATATTAAACTCAAAGCAATGTCAGAAAAAGGATATAATTGGTTCGATAGAGGAATATGTTAGAAATGAAGAAAGTTTTGAAAAAATGTTAAACGATATGGAATTATCTATTGATAATAGAAGTTTCAGTACTTTAAATAAAATATCTCTGGCAAGAATATTACTAGAAGTTACAGAAATTCAAGCAGACATATATAATATATTTATATCTAAACTTAATGAATCTATTCTTTTATTGTAAGTGTGTATATACATATGTCAGAAATTTGAAATCAATATAATTTTGCAGACTTTAAATTCAAATTCTCTTTTCTGTCATGTATGTGATAACAATCTAAATAATAAGGGCAAAACACAATTAGTATAAGATTCTTTTTTTCATATCTTGGAATGTAAAAACAATAATATCAAAAATTAAATTTTGGTAATTATACTGATTTTGATTTTTTATTTATATTAATGTATGTAAATTATATAAATTGAATTGTTTCATATACATGATATTTTACATAAAGTATTACATGTTTTTTCCTAAATTTGACATTTTACAAAAAAATATTTCAAACAAGATTTATAGGGTTTTGAAAGAGAAAAAGTTGATAATTTTAACTTTAAATTAAGATCATTTGTCAAGGTCATGTAAAGCATAATCTAGTTTTTTTTAAAGTAGAACTACCTTAATATTTTTGTATAAATTGATTTCTTGCAATATTTGGCATAAAAAAGTTATAAGGATAGGATGGTCAAAAATTGAATAGTCCACGAAATATTTTATACTTTAATTTGACAATTTAGTTTGACATAAATTATGAAATATCTTGTAAACAATTCAATTTCTGACCATTTTATCCCTATAACTTTTTACGTCAAATATTGCGAGGAATTGATTTATATAAGAAAATTAAGGTGGTTCCATTTAAAAAAACTAAGTTGACTTTCACATAATCTTGAAAAACAACCGCAATTAAAATTTAAGATTATCACTTTTCTCTCAAAATCCAATAAATTTTGCCTGAAAAATTTTTTGGTACAACATTGTTATACTTTATAACATTTTATGTGAAATAACATCCTATTTAATGTGACTGTAATATCGAAAAAATGATCATATCTTTTATTACATTTTGCATATTTTTATAGAGATACTCCAGAAAAAATATCTTGGGCTGTACCATTGTTACATCAGTTTCGTTTTCTGGATACTATAACCAATGTTGGTATAGTAACTACAAATATAGAACAGCTATTAGAAACATGTCCATCATGGTTTCAATATGAGCTCATTTTATTCTTGCCTGATATTTTGTCAGATATTCAGCATCAAAACATTGCTGAAATACTAACAAAAATGTTGGAAGAAAATTGTGAATTGACAAATGTAGTCTTAAACTGTATTGCCAGTTTTAATCTTGATAAAGAATATTTAGAAGACTATAAAATTAAAGTATTACATTTGTTAAAAACAAATATGAAAGTAGAATTTATACCAATTGTTATCAGGTATATTTGTATCTCGAATTTTACATTGTTACTATATATATGATATGATATTTAGTTATAATAATTTTTCTAATTTCTAGATTTCTTCTTAACAATTATATATGTTCCGATATTGTCAAACAAATGTTGCTTATACTACGCAATATAGAAATGCAGCCTCTTGCTGGAGATAAAGTTGAGGAATGTTATAAAAATCAAGTACAGATAATTCAAACATTAAAAATGTGTATGTCATTAGATAAAGATGTGACATATGCTGCAATAATGGTAGTAAAAGATATTAATAAAAATCCAAAACCATTAGATTTAATCATTTTGCTCCTTGTATTCTCTGGAACAACAAGACAAAAAACTGCAGAAGTCTTATTGAAACAAAACATCCGTTGTGGTTTTTATCGGATAAGTTTGCTTCATACACTTTATAATGATTACAAAGAGGTTTGTATATATCTTGCAAATAAAATTTATATGAAATTCTTATTTGACAAATATATATGGAGATTATTATGTTCATATATTATATTTATTTTAGGTCATTCGAGAATTACAACCATCGATATTACAATTAGCGAGTAAATTGTTAAAATCTGAAGAGCATGTGTTTATTAATTTTGCGATTGAATGGTTTCGATTGCAGTTTTTCAATCAGAAAGGAGCATTGTTTAAACAGCGTGAGATTATAGAAAAGATTATTCTACTTATGGGTAATAATGATCAAACTGTAAAACATGCAATGACTATACTTTGTAAAATGGCAGAGAATATGGTTGAAAGAGATTGTTTAGTATCACAATGCAATCATCTAAGAATTTTATTAGAAAAAATAGATTGCTTTGGACTTGAAGAAATTGGCACTTTAAGTGATTTATTGCACCAATTATGTTTAGTTGACAATTCTACTTTAGAATCCTTACGAGATGACTTATTTATACTGCTGCAAAAACAATTGTCCACTGCTAAACCACTGTAAGTAAATTATATAATTAATATACAAATATATTTTATTTGAATATACATATATATGAAATATAAGTATTTAAATATTTTTCAGTACGAAATGCAAAGGTGTCATGGGAGCAGTAATGGCAATAAAACATCTAGCAGGAAAGACTGAAAGTTGCGATAAAGCTCTGAAATTATTTAGTATGTGTTTATTATTTTATATAATTTTTTAAATTCTTATATGATTTATAACAAAGTATATTATAAGCTATAAAATTCAAAAGATTTATATATGATAAAGTTTAATATTCTTTGATGCATTATAACTTCTTTACCAATTAGTATAATGGTAAAGTAAAAAAAAGATTAATACAAATATCTTCTTTTTTTGTGTATGTATATAGATAAGGTAATGAAGAGTGTGAAAAATTGTTCTAAATCGCAACCTTTATTTTATGACCAATTGGCGCAAGTAATTGCAGAAACTGAAACAATTAATATTAACTTTCTTCACAAAATTAGTAACTGTATCGAAGACGAGTTTGTTAATACATATATGACAGATAAACCCCAATCCAGGTAAATAACACCTTAAATATTTTTTTATAATTTAATTTCATGAATATCTATGTAAATGCCATGAGAGTTATATGAATACATTTATATGTGCATATGTGTGTGAAATTCATGATGCTTACATAAATGATGAATGTAAATAAATATTATGTAATTTTTGTTTATGTTAGTGAAGATTTAATACCTAAATTTGGATTGAATAATGCAGAACATGAACCAGAAAATTATGTGTTAAATTTTGGAAACAAAAGAAATGGTCCGATTGCGCCGATATTGTTTCGACTTCTCAAGACATGTTGTATGAAGACCAGCATACATGGAGAATTGGAAGCTATAGATGCTCTTTTAGGGTGTAAAATGTTAATGCCACAAAATTTTGATATACCGGAACCTCCAATACTAGATCTTATTATATGCAGTATTAATTGGTAAGTATTAAAATTAAATTTCTTTCTTTTCATAAAGTAATTAGTATGCGCATAATTTCTTTTTAATATTTTGTCAAGTCTAACTAAAGTGACTAATTGCGAAAGGAATGTTATTACAGGCTTAGGGAAATAATTACAGGCTTTGTCACACAAACAGATCCTTTATTACGAGAACAAGTATTAAAACGCTTAGACACTTTGATATATTTGCAAGGTGAACTGAATATGCTACTAATATTATGTGACACTAATTATCAACCCCCACCATGTTACTTTCATTATTTTCCATTACCGCAATTTGTAAAAATTGAGAAGAAGTCTAGTAAAAAGGGAAAGAAGCCTACGAAAGGAAATAAATTGAACATATCTATAAATATAGAAGATGAATCCAGAGAGATAAGTTCTACATTATGTTCTAAAAATCCAGCATATTTCAGAAAGTTTGATGCAAAGGTACATTAATAAGGATTTGTAGCATAACTTATAATGTGAAATTTTTTAACAAACTTTGAGAATTATTCTAAAGACATATATATGTTTATCATTGTGTTGAGTTTTATTTTATAGTTTTCAACTTTATGTATAATATTTTATAATTTTGCACAAAATCTTGTTGATAAAATTTGCTTTACTAAAGAATTTGAAAATTAATAAAGGATATGATTAATTTGCAAAAACTTTTTTTAATATTATATTTAAAAATTATAAAAATATATCATAATTTTCTTCTTTAAGAAATAACGATTAT
>NW_021851080.1:62981-69306 GCF_003651465.1 Formica exsecta
TTTTAATATTAATAAATTAATTTTAATATATAATTAAAAAATCTATAGTTGAAATAATCCGAAGATCATTGAATATTAATCATGTTTATTAATACTATGCCATTATATCTAGATAGCCCATCTTTTGGATGTCAAAATAGATTCACCAGAATCTGAGACAAAAGGGATATCAATAAAACAAGTTTGTTTTCTTGTTAGAGAACTTCTAGCAATATTCGAAAATGAACCTTCCGAATCTTTTGTGAAAGATTTAATACAGCTATTACCAAAGATTTGCTCAAAATTAGACGATGTTGTCGGCAGATTGAGACAAGATAACACTCATGAATTTAAAAAAGCAGCAAAATTATTATTATGCCTTCTCACCAAAATTTTCAATTGGAAAGGATTTTTGAGTGTCACATATAACACATTGCTACGAGGTGCGATATTTTTATTATAAAAATTACATATTATTTATATTTTATCAATATGTTTTATAGAGGGATTACGTAGTTTAGCTGGACAAATTAATGCAGAGAATGCACGATTACGATCTTGCAAGGAACTTGTTGCAGAATCTTATAAATATTTTGAATCGTTGTCAGACATTGTTACCGAAATATCATTAGCCACCGCTCTTGTCAATATGTGTCAATCTTTAATGAAACATTCTGAAACCTATACCCAACATCATAAAACTAAACATGGTAAATAATATAACTTTGTTGTTGAATACCGAAAATTTCTTAAATTCTGTATTATATATGCTATTTTATTTTAGCAAAATTAGCTTACGGATTTCTTTGCTTGGAATGGCCCGAAGATAAATATACTGGTCCTCAATATAGGTTATCTATTATCCAATTATTAAATAACTGGATAGATAATGAACCATCGCCATTAGATACAGTGACATTAATTTTGGAATGGTTACCAGATGAAGTCTCCAATTTTGAAAATATCCAGAATGTTTTAACAAGAATGCCTTCTCTAAACAAAAATATTTTTCATTTATTATATAAAAAACTCTTTGATGGTTTAATTAAAGGTATCAATATATCATTATCAGCAGTCAATTCGTAAGTATAGTTTTATTCTTTCTAGAAAATTTTTTTTCTTAGGATAACGAAACTTATTATATTTTGTGTAACAAGTATTTAACGAATTTAAATTAGTATATAATATAATTTTCATTAGAAGAATTTGTCAATATAAATACCAATTCGTTAAATCTATTAAACATTTTTTTAGAGATCCAAAGAGAATAAAAATATGGCATAACATTGCATCAAATGTTCAAAAACTTGTGCAGATTTGTAAAATATTGAAAACAAATGCTAATATACAACTGTTTCTAAGATACATGCCTCTTCTAACAAGACAGTTTCTAAATATTGGTATGCCAATACTAGAACATAATCTGAAATATCAAACAGATGATGTAACTAGTATTCTAAAAATGATGCAAGGTAAAGAATAATTTTCATGTCGATAAGACACATGTATGGCAGACATTTAGTGTTACATAAGATATGATCTTAATTTTAATGACAGCTTCTCTAATGAATTCGGAATGTTTTCCATTTCTTCCTAACAAAATATAAAGAAGATCATTATTTATTGCACTTTTATTTATTACTAAGTTTTATACAAAGAAAATTATTTTATTCAAACAATATACACTTGAAATTAACTGAAAATATATTTTTCTGAAATTTTATTAATAAAAAAGCACTCTTTTTCTACTTATAATTTAAACTATTTATTAAAGATAGATAAATTTTAAAATCTGTAAAATTAAAATCGTAATGAAATAAAAAGAAATTAATAAAGGCTCTTATGAATATATTGTACGAAGGAGACAAAAGGCAATCAAGAGCAATTTGCCATTTCATGCGCAATTTATGCGCATATGTTTTATTATAATCAAATTACATTGATATTTTAACTAAATGATAGACACAATCACAAAAAGCGTACGTTTCGGTCCTTTTTTTGGACCATCTTCAGGGCAATTACAAAGTATATGGAATATATATAGTAATAATACGCAGAACAAGAGTGAATCACCCATGTTGTCAGAAGGTAAATGTTATGTAACAGAATTTCGAGACAGAAAGAGAGACTGTCCGATAAAATATACTACATTAAAAAAAATAACTAGCAATACAAATATACCGAACTTGAGTGAGTCACCTATGTTGTACAGAACGTAAATATTACACACGGATGAAACAGAACACAAATTACCGCGCTGACTCTTGATTGCCTTTTGTCTCCTTTGTAATAAAATAAGTTGTTGAATATCTTGTATATATGATTAACAAAAAAATATGTAATATTCTTTTGTTAATTTATATAATGTTGTTATATTTAGGTGGTACACGGTACTTACACGCTATATGTTGTGACTGCACAGAAAAAAAGAACTTACCACTGACTAAATATGTGCCTGCAGCAAAGTCTACATTGGAGAAATTAATTTATAGTGTCAAAGGAATGTTGGTTCTTAACGATAGTGCGGCAGCTTTTTGGATGGGAAATCTTGTCAATAAGAATTTAGAGGGTCGCGAAATTCTTTCACAGGTTTTTGTCAGTTTAAATTACTTTATACTTTGGTTTTATTATGATTATATACTGTAAAAGAAAAATGAGTAAAAATTAATGAAGCATTAAATTATTACATTTTTAGACATCATCAGAAGAAACCACTTTATCAGAAATTAATGCAGCTTCTGAAGAATTAATAAATGCATCATCTGAAATTTTAGATTCTGATTTAGGCGAAGATCCAATAGAAGAAACAGACATTGAAGACAATGACATCGATGATTTGTAGTTTTTTTTTTATACAATGGGTAAGTTAGAAAATAAAATAAATTTCTATAATATAATATTGTGGTATATAATATAATATAATATTGTGGTATATATAATATAATATAATATTGTGAAAAATTGTAAAAATTTGTGTATATGACATTAATCATATATTTCAGTTTTAAATTTATTAATTTTTTACTATTTTCTATCTAAAAATTTAGAAAAATTATTAAATACTTGTAACATTTTTAGCTAAATAATGGAAATAAAAGTTCACAAGATCTTAATCTTTTCCATTTAAAAGACATTGTAGATCCACTGAAAAGATGTTACAATATCTTTTGAGTACAAAAAATTAATAGGGATTAATAGATGGACTAACATTAAATATTCATTTAAAATTAAGATTATTAGGCTTATTAAGATTATTAAAACTATAATAAGATTATTATATATTCATATATTATTATAAGATAACGACTAAGAAACTATTAAAGAATAGAAAATAAAAGGAGAGAATACATTTCACATTTTATTTATATATAAAATAATGGAATTATTTTTTATATTACAAAATCTAGAATAACAGAAATGAGTTATATATTCATATAATATTATAAGATAGCAATTAAGAAACTATTAAAGAATAGAAAATAAAAGAAGAGAGCATATTTCACATTTTATTTAGATATAAAACAATGGAATTATTCTTTATATTACAAAATCTAGAATAACAGAGGTTTTAATTAGTTATAAAATATTATATAAAAATGATATATATATGTTTTCCACAATTATTTCAATAAATGAGATAATATTTTCTTATAAATAATATTAACTATTACTACCTTAACAATTAAAAACGTAAATTAAGTATGTTACAGAAAGTAGTGAAACAAATAATAAATCACAAATTCAAATAATCGCGGGCTATATATAAATAATAAATACTAATAAATAATAAATAATAATTTTTATTAAGAATATAATATGTAGCACACATTTTGCAATTTTGCTCTTGATAGAATTGGTTATTTAGATATAATTTTAAGCAGAGTTGGGTAGTAACTAGCTAAAAAATTAAGTTAAAATGTTGGAAAGTTAATAATTTAATTTAATTTAGTTAATTTTAAACGTGTTAACTTTTAACTTAAACTAGTTACTTTTAAATGAATTAACATTAACTTATTAACTTTTTTTATACAAGTTAAAATTTTGTATTTTTGATAGTTGAAAATTATCTGTTTACTAATAAAACTATATATCTCTGGACTGACGGGGGCCTCCGGTGGCTCAGTGTGTAGCGCGCCTGACTCACATCCCGGAGATCTCGGGTTCGATTCCCGACTCAACCCTGGCCTGCGCTTTCCCATTTTTCCTTTCCTACCACCTCCCAACAAAAATTCCTTCCTTCTCTCTCTTCTCTTCTTCCAGTATATACGCATAAAAACTGAATTTACACTCTAATATAACCTGTTGTTGGCCCGAATACATGACCCACCCCAGATCATTACGGCCATTTAAATATTAAGAATACAAGAATCTCTGGACTGCTAATGGGCAGCCATTGTGCGATCTGCGATCCTAGAGTTCCTTTAATCAGAGTTAAGCTAGTTTCCCACGATGCGATTTTTCGTGCAAGTTTACTTGCGAGGAGCCCTGCCAGCCACCGTGCAGGCTAGAACAATGCAAAATGAGAGTGATATAAAGCCTCAACCCAATCTCCATTCTTCTTTGGATAAAGATCCCAAAAATAGAAGTCTGTTCAAATGCTCACCCGTAAGACGGTTTCGATCGTCTGTTTTGATACCTCCTGCCGCTGAAAACAACCTTTCTGAAGGAACTGAAGTACTAATGATGCTGATGTACTGAATTGCCAACTTATACAGTCCTGGAAACGAGGGTTCAAATATTTTCCAATGATTGAATGGGTCTTGATGTCGAGGAATTACTTTCTGCTTTAAATATTGCCTTAACTCATACGCAAGATTTTCCTCGCCCATGTTTATTTCGGCATACCTTGCCACCAACTCATCATGAGTTTTCCAAAGATTTGACTGTTCTGGATTCTCTTCAACTTGTTGGAGTATTGTCGTCATCTCATCTTTTTTATTTTCAAATACCTTCATCTCTTTGTTGATTTTCTCAATAGCAGTTGCAGCTGCAAGAGCATTTTGGAAGTGAAGCCGTTTAAAGCGTGGGTCAAGTATTGTCGGATTGATAGGATCATGTTTTTCTCAACATGCTTAAACTTCTCATCTATTGATGCCAGTAATCTTTGTTGAAATTCAATCCCTTCATTTGTTGAAAGTTGAATTTGTTCGATTGAACGTGTCATGCAATGTATAATAGGGATAATGACACTGCAAGTAGGATAATTACTCCCACTAATTTCTCTAATAATGCACTCTACTGGCTTCATAAGAAGCACAAGGTCTTTGAGAACTTCAGTCTGATCACGCGTCAGCATGTTTGGAATGTCTGATCTCTTACATTTCAAACTAACTGCATGAACGTAGTGTTCCAGAGTGAGAAATCTCTCCAGCATATAAAGAGTAGAGTTCCAGCGAGTTGCAACATCGATAATGAATTTTAAGGATGTTCCCTCCGTCTTTCCATCACAGATCTGCAATCTTTTCAACTCATCTGAAGTCACAACACTTCGTTGAATGAGTGCTACGACTCTTCGGATCGCAATAATAATGTCGATAACAGCTGGCATAGTTTTTTGTACTTTCGGGACTAGGTGCGATAGAAAATGAGCGAAACACCAAATTATGCTTTTCCTGGCCCACTACATTGTGAACGGCAGCATCTATATTCGGAGCTCCATCGCTGGTGATTGCCATGATTTTATTTTTAGATAAATTAAAATCATCAATCACAGCATTAAGACATTCCGACAGGTAGACTTCTGTATGATTGCTGTGCAATGGGAAAACACCTAGGCATCCATTTTTCATCATAAGATCTTTTCCTAGGTAATGTATGGTGACATTCAAATAACTCCCCACTCGGCATGTAATATTTTTGATACATTGCTGCAATATTCCATTTGAAATATTACACCTTTCAACAATATTACTGAAATATTTCACGACCGTTTCTGCAACATTTCTGCAATGTTTCAATGTCCGCAATCATTTCAAATGCAACCTTGCTAAAAGATTTCAGCAATATTTCGGTAATATTACTGAAAACATCATTTTCTGATGTTTGTTTGACGGCAAAACTAAAATCAATTACAGTAATAATATATAACAATATACATTAATGTGATATATATTATAGATAAATTTAAATAATTTAATTTATAAAATTAAAGATTTTATTTATATGGAAGTTAATTTCTGTTTTATATTTTAAGCAGATAATAACGAACGATTTTCACTGATTCGGACAGAAATTGTCCGAATAAGTGAAAATCGGACATTTATCTGTCCGATTTTCTAAAAATCAGTTCAATATCTGAATTTCCCTGTACGGAAATCTCATCAGAAATTAAACTGGTAAGAATAAT
>NW_021851080.1:69518-74738 GCF_003651465.1 Formica exsecta
CAGAAATTGTCCGAATAAGTGAAAATCGGACATTTATCTGTCCGATTTTCTAAAAATCAGTTCAATATCTGAATTTCCCGGTACGGAAATCTCATCAGAAATTAAACTGGTAAAAATAATTATAATATTATTAACTGCATTTTGCAGGCTTTATATACGCTCATGACAAAAATTTGAATACGGGTATAAACAGTGAATAGCGCGTCGCATAGCGGTAAGCAAATAAACTATAACCTTAATACTAGTTACAAAAGGACTTTCTGAAAGATTTCAGAAATATTGCAAATGCAATATTTTAAAAAACATTGTTATGCCTCCGGAGAGGCACGGTAGTTAGGATCGTTTGCCGGAAGGAATTTGGGAATTCGGGCTCCGCCCGAGTAACTCACTGATTTTATTATAAATAAAAATGACACCTTTGTATTCGGAATAAATATATATATAACTATTTTATTCGTAACTTGGTTTAATTACAAAGTTCCCGCACGTCACTCGCGTCGCGTATCGCGATATCGGATATCTTGGCGTGCGCGTGTCTGGAGCAGTATTGCCAGAGTTGGTACAATTGTACCAGATTTGGTACTTTTTTAATTAAAAAGTACGTTGATACTACTTTGAAAAAAAGAGCAAATCTGGTACTATTTCGACATTTGTCGAATTCAATAATTTTTCGTCCGAAACAACCAATGCATCAGATTATGCATTGAAAGTTGAGAATGAAGATTGAAATTTGACAATTAAAACAAAAAAATTTTAACTCCTTTGTTCTTTTTTGTTCTAAATAGTCAAATATTAATCTTAAATCTTCAATCTTCAATGCGTAGTTTGATATGAGCTTAATAGATTATGCAAGGTTTAGATTGCGTTCCGAAATTCATTGGCAATGTTAGCAATGAATTTCGGAACGCAGTCTTAAAAAGCAAATATGTTCCAGTTCTACATTTTTACCATATTTTATGCTTCTATAACATATGTATATTTCTATTACACAGTTTATGTTGCATTATTATAGTTTATGTTATCTGTTTCTTGGAAAATTTTGATTATTATATATGTTTAATTCTATTATATAGTTTATATAGTATATTTTTATAGTTTGTGTTGCATTATTATAAGTATCGTCGTCTGTTCTTAAACAATTTTTTATCTGATAATAAAATGAAAAGGTAAATTTTTTTATATATTTTTATCAACTTTATTATACTTCGTATATTAATTAATATTAAAAATGTGTTTATATTTTAAGTTAGAAAAATGTATTTTTAGTTTATTTCTCTGTTGTGAACATATTTTGTATGATATATTTATTTCACAGGTGTAAAAGTTCTGATAAAATATCTGATAAAGCATCTAACAAAGAAAATGATTGCAGTATTGCTAAGAAAAGAAAAAATTATCAGCATAAATTTAACAATAATTGGACAGAACAATTTCCTTGGTTAAGCAAATATAAAAATAACTATGCTTTTTGTAATCTATGTGATCTAAAACTTGTAGGTAGTTTTACTCATATAAAACGGCATGAGCAAACTAATAAACATAAAAGCAATTATCGAACATGCAAACAACATCCGAAAATGGAAACATTTGTTAAAAGTGATAAAACAGTTTTACATGAGAAAAAAGTTTATAGCGCTGAATTAAAATTAATCATGTTTTTACATGAACATAATTTGCCATTTTTATTAATGGAACATTTACCAAAACTAATTTCATCAATATGTCCAGATTCAGATATTGCTAAAAGTATAAATTGTGGCAGGACAAAAACAACAGTTATAACAAATGAATGTTTAGCTATAGAGAACAGCTAAGACTTTAAAAAAAACTTCTTTCAGAAGAAAAATGTTATTATTCCATAATTCTAGATAAAACAACAGATGTTTCAATAAAAAAAATGTTTAGCAGTAGTTATACGCTTTGTTTATAAAAATAAAGTAAGAGATAAATTTCTAGGTCTTATAGAATTCAATCTGCTTCTGCTGAAGCATTATTTAATGCAATAACTGAATTACTTACTAAAAATAAAATACCACTTCAGAAAATTATTGGCTTTGCTGCTGATAATGAAGCTGTTATGATGGGACAAAAATCGAGTGTTCACACAAGACTTAAAGAATTAAATTCAAATATAATTACACTGAGTTGTATATGTCACTCATTACATTTGTGTTCTTCAAAAGCAACAACTAAATTGCCAAAATCTGTGGAAGAATTTGTAAGAAGCTTATATAACCATTTTGCTAGCAGTTCAAAGAGAAAAAGTAATTTAGAAGAGTACCAAAAATTTTTAGATTTAAAACCTTATAAAATGCTGCGACCTTCTCAAACAAGATGGCTATCATTGCAAGTAAGTTTCTGATAAGCATAAACATTTCTTAATGCATTGTATTCAAATATTTGTCACATGACATAGAATGTCTAGCAATTTCAATTTTAAATGTTTGACCTATGCATGAAAGACTAAAACAGAAGAATAAAAAATAAATAATAAGTTCTACAATATTAATTTATTCATTAAAAATATAATTCTTAATTTTTTATATATAAATTATGATAAACAAATATCTAGATATGATACACCCGAAATGTATGCTAATATTTATTAATTTTATATCCTAATATCTAATAATTTAGAATGTGAAAGCATTGATGATATCTATTGTATTTTAAAACCGCTTTTTTACTAATAGGCTGTCGTCGACAGAGTACTTCTATTGTGGGATTCTTTTACATTATATTTTACGAATGCTGTATTCGAAGAGGATAAGCTACATGTAACGGATGCAATACTTAATAACTTAAATAATCCTGTTTTCAAAATATATCTTATATTTTTATCATATATATTAGACATTATAAATAAGATGAAATTATATTCAAAAAGGGATTGTTGATAAAATTGATTTATCACAAATAAATCCAACTAATCCTGATTATTATTTAAAGTTAGAAGATATTTATATGGGTGCAAATGTACAACTTTTTTTAAATGATCATTCAATATGCCCAGAAGAATTAAATAAGATCAGAATTAATATTTTGAATTTTTACGTAGAGTTATGTCAACAAATAAGAAAGCGATTCGATTTTAATGATAAACTTCTGATATTTCTTACCAATTTTCATCCTAAACGAGCACTAAATGGAAGTGTTGCTACGATAGCGCAAGCAGCAGAAATATTTAAAAATTTGGTTTCTAACGTAGAAAATTTAAATAGTGAATGGAGGCAATTACAGGATGTGCAATATCTTAAAAAATTTGAGAATGCTTCATTTGACCAATTTTGGATGGAAGTATTTCAAATGAAAAATGAGTTAAATGAAGAAATGTTTCCTAATTTAAATCAATTAATTAAGGGCGTTATGTGCTTGCCACACTCTTCTGCATCCGTAGACAAAGTTTTTTCTCAATTAAATTTAATTAAGACCGATTTACGAAATAGACTAGATATGTAACTCAATTATATTAGCAAAACAACTTATAGACGATGAAAATTGTTATACATGGGAACCTTCTGAAACATTAATAAAAAATAAAGCAAAATATTAAATGCATATTTAAGCTTGTGTTTAATGTATTCAAGTAATTTTAATTTATTTCTTTTCTGCTTTTTCTCAAGATAGGATATATAATTTTTAAATTGTTATATATATATATGATTCAGTCTGGTACTTTTTATCATATATCTGGTACAATCTGGTACTTTTTATCATTTAGTTGGTACAAAATATTTTTTTACGCTGGCAACACTGGTCTGGAGTCGAGTTTCGGTCGCAAGACTCACTTCTCGATCTTATGTATTTCTTTCTGCCGACTGCGTGGCAGTTAATTTAATAGTTTCCCGTAACAAGCGTTATTGACTGCCCGCGTAATGTTAATTAATGATAAAGACTGCCCGCGTAATGTTAATTAATGATAAAGACTGCCCGCGTAATGTTAATTAATGATAAAGACTGCCCGCGTAATGTTAATTAATGATAAAGACTGCCCGCGTAATGTTAATTAATGATAAAGACTGCCCGCGTAATGTTAATTAATGATAAAGACTGCCCGCGTAATGTTAATTAATGATAAAGACTGTCCGCCGCTCGTTAGCGATGGGTCTTTTTATTATCTCCCCTTGGTTTCCCAGGAGGGGATCGTTTAGCGACAAGACCATGTGTCGTGTCGCTCGATTTTTGCGGCAAGATCCGGATGCAAGCTAAGGAGTTCTAAGTAGGACTTCTTTGCTTGCATTTTCGCAATTTCCTTTTCGCTTTTAGGTAGGACCTCTACGTTGCATTTTCGCAACGTCCTTATTCCGCTTGCCTTGGTTTCCGCGTTTTCGTAATGAGTGATTGCGCGGTCGCTCGGGCTTCGCGCGTGGCTCGCGTTGTCAGCGCTTCGCTCGGTCAACGTTCGTAACGTGATCTGTATTCGCGTTACACGTTGAGCAATATCTTATCGTATAAAATAATATCTCTAAAATACTATATATCTATTAATTCGTGTATAGCCTTTTCGGGCTATAACAATATTGCGCGCAGCGCGGGTCGCGCTTTCGGGTGTTCGGTCGAATATCGATTATTAATCGCGCGGCGTAAATCCGGCAGGAGCCGTTAGCTGTCGGGTGGTCCTGTGCGGCCGCGTCGGTGGGCGGTGGGCGGTCCTTCGGCGCGTGTATCGAGTTCGGATGTCGATCGGTGACGCGGTAGGGCGCGGGTCGGCTCTCGGCGTGGGACTTAGCGCTCCCGTAATAATGGCGCGTCGGTCTTAATTATGGCGGCTAACAGTCGGTCCGTCGAGTGGTATAACGGTCGGATCTTATTCGCGTATCGAGATCGCGGGTGCGGATTTCGGGATGCGTCGGCCGACGAGAACTCCCGTCCGTGGTAGGGAACTCCCTTGCCACGAGAATGCTTGCCGATGCACAAGATGGACGGAAAGCTAGCGAGGGGCCGAGAACTCTCGGCGGGGTCGAGTACGCCCGATCCCGTGTACCTCTTAATTCGTTCGGAAAGGATCGCTCCCAGAGATGCCGTAAATTCCCGGCGGAGGTTGGGTACTCCCAACCCCGTGGTTCTTTCTCTGGTGAGCGGTTAAGGATCTCGGAATTAGCTCAGGCGTCTTACAGGCGCTGGCGGATCGGAGGATCTGGTCTCGATAATTAGAAACGCGCTCTATTTATACTAATTCTCCGGCGCGCGCGTCTGCGTAATTCGCGTATTGTTCTAACG
>NW_021851080.1:80806-93542 GCF_003651465.1 Formica exsecta
CAAGCTAAGGAGTTCTAAGTAGGACTTCTTTGCTTGCATTTTCGCAATTTCCTTATTCCTTTTTTATTTCGCTTTTAGGTAGGACCTCTACGTTGCATTTTCGCAACGCCCTTATTCCGCTTGCCTTGATTTCCGCGTTTTCGCAATGAAGTGATTGCGCGGTCGCTCGGGCTTCGCGCGTGGCTCGCGTTGTCAGCGCTTCGCTCGGTCAACGTTCGTAACGTGATCTGTATTCGCGTTACACGTTGAGCAATGTCTTATCGTATAAAATAATATATCTCTAAAATAATATATATCTAGTAATTCGTATATAGCCTTTTCGGGCTATAACAACATGATACAGGTACATTTCCGAAATATTTCGGATGCAAAGTTACAATTGAAATATTAATGAAATATTTCTGTACCATTTCCGAACATTACAGTATTTCAGCAATATTACATGCCGAGTGGGTCTGGAACGTGCAGTCCGTCCAATTATCGCATGTCAAGGTATACGACAATGCTCTCTTCAATGAAAGCTTATAGGCTCCTTTAGCTTCCATGTAGCGATGATCTATTAATCATGTTACCGTTTTCCGATCAGGAATGCGATACAGCGGAACTATCACTTTCATGAAATGCCTAAAGCCTTCTCTCTCGACCATAGCTAGAGGTTCCTTATCCTTTGTTATCGTGAACATTAACGCAGCAGTGATCTTGTCGGAATGCGACCCTCCTTCTGAAAATGATAAAAATAAATGAGAATGACGTTTTTTATTATTAGATAATATTCTTTAGATTAAATAAACATTGTATTTACCTGCGAAAGAATTTGCCTTCTGAAAAGCTTCATCAATGCGCGAAAACTTGTTCTATTGAAAAGAAAAAGATATTAAATTTTATCATTAAAAATTTTATGATTAAAAATTAATGTGCTTACCATTAATGAAAATTTCTTGCGTTTTGGAGATGGATCATTAGGAGTTGCAACCTTTTCATTTTCAGATTCTGATATAATTCTTTTATTATTAAATATCCCTGAGCACAGGGGTCCATGACTTCGAGTCAAATGTGCCTGCAAATTTGACGTTCCACCACAATGTTTTACTTTGAAATTGCAAATTGTACATAGGGCGTGTTGATCATCTTTTTTATCAAAATACATCCACACCGAGCTCCTTTTCCTTGTTGATTTGTTTGAATTTATTTCATTGATAGCAGGAACATTAGATTTATGCACAATTCGTGGAGTTATGGTTGATTGGGCGACTTTTACTGCTGGCACTGTTTCATCTGTCATATTGCTACTTATCTCCCTTAGAGAAGAATCTACTATTTCATTGGGATCATGTGGACGAAAGGTTGGTTTATTGCTGGGGAGTAATTGTTCCTTATTTATCACTGATGTGCTAGAGAGAGAGAGAGAGAGGAAATATTTATATTATATTATATTATAAAAATATTTACAAATAAAAAAAATGTGGAATCTTGAATGAAATAGATAAAATTGATTTGCAAAGAAACCAATTGCTGGATTTGATAACTAAAAAAAAAATCAATGACAATTGATTTGATAACCTAAACCACTTGAGTTAACATGCACACACATAAATATAATCTCACTTCAACAAATCTTCCATCCGTAAAATACCAATAAACTTTGTCCAACCGTACTATCTCCGATAAATATTAATTGGAATTGATCAAAAGATGAAGTATTAATCAAAAATTGGAATATTTCATGCAAGTAGACCAAACAAAAAAATTTTTCATTATACTTACTAATTTTTCATTATACTTACTAATCAATATTATCAACCGATCGATATAAAGTATTAATTGTCTCATCAGAGTTGCGATGCCTGTTTTCTTGATTATGTATTGATTGGACAAATTTCCAAGCTGCCTTGTCGTTATCTAAAATTAAATAATAAATATGTTTAGGTTATTGCGAGTACGTATAATGTATGTGTGGGAGCACGTATAAAGTATATGTGCGAGTACGTATAATGTATGTGTGGGAGCACGTATAAAGTATATGTGCGAGTACGTATAATGTATGTGTGGGAGCACGTATAAAGTATATGTGCGAGTACGTATAATGTATGTGTGGGAGCACGTATAAAGTATATGTGCGAGTACGTATAATGTATGTGTGCGAGTACGCAATGTATGCGTGCGAGTACGTATACTGTCGGTGTGCGAGTATGCAATGCCGGAGGGTGCATGCAATGCACCGCGATTGCGCGCAGCGCGGGTCGCGCTTTCGGGTGTTCGGTCGAATATCGATTATTAATCGCGCGGCGTAAATCCGGCAGGAGCCGTTAGCTGTCGGGTGGACCTGTGCGGCCGCGTCGGTGGACGGTCCTTCGGCACGTGTATCGATTTCGGATGTCGATCGGTGACGTGGTAGGGCGCGGGTCGGCCCTCGGCGCGGGACTTAGCGCTCCCGTAATAATGGCGCGTCGGTCTTAATTATGGCGGCTAACAGTCGGTCCGTCGAGTGGTATAACGGTCGGATCTTATTCGCGTATCGGGATCGCGGGTGCGGATTTCGGGATGCGTCGGCCGACGAGAACTCCCGTCCGTGGTAGGGAACTCCCTTGCCACGAGAATGCTGCCGATGCACAAGGTGGACGGAAAGCTAGCGAGGGGCCGAGAACTCTCGGCGGGGTCGAGTACGCCCGATCCCGTGTACCTCTTAATTCGTTCTGATAGAAGGATCGCTCTCAGAGATGCCGTAAATTCCCGGCGGAGACTGAGTACTCCCAACCCCGTGGTTCTTTGTCTGGTGAGCGGTTAAGGATCTCGGAATTGCTCAGGCGTCTTACAGGCGCTGGCGGATCGGAGGATCTGGTCTCGATTACTGAAAACGCGCGCTATTTATACTAATTTCTCCTTCTTCGGCGTGCGCGTCTGCGTAATTCGCCTAATTGCGCTAACGGTAACATTGTCGAACCGGCGTGCGCGACTCGGGTATTCTCGGTAACGGTCGGGTCGGTTACCAGAGCGCGTCGTCGATTCGGGATGCTTACGCGTTTGACGGCGGTTAGATATTTACGCGCTTCTGTTATAATTTAAAAATGGGCGCTCGACGCCTCCGCATTTGCCCGACCGGTGTTTGTCGGGCGGCGGACTTCCGGCGGATCGGCGGCCGGGTAACGGTGCATTACTGAGGGAGTGATGCATCGTTACATCACCCCCCTCCATAAATTATGCCTGAATTTGAGGCATTCGCTCGGTTACGCGGTGTTCGGCGTACTTTGCTCGCGTTTAATTGAGACGGCGGCGGTATCGCAATTCTCCCGTCTTGGAGAATCTCATGACTTAGTGGCCTTGCGGTGACCGGATCTTGTATTTTCTGGAGACGTGCACCGCGAAGTGGGGCACGTCGAAAATGATGCCGGGTTCTACTTGCACCCGGATCGGTGGTGGCGGTAACGGGCCTGTCGGCATCAGGAGGCGAGGTGGTTGTCCTTCGCCGGTCTCTCCCTCGGTTTCCCGCGGTGTCTGGCGGGCTGGTTTGCTCGCTGGTCGGCGCGAGCGTGCAGGCGGCGGTGGTGGTGCCTGCATCAGCTGCTGCATCTTAAGCTGATTCTGTCGGTCGATCTTTGGCGGTCGGGTTGTCGGACCGGTTGACGGACGGTCGGTCGTCGGCGGTTTTCCATTGCCGATTCGGTTGGTGTTCGGCGTTGGCGGTTGATACTGGAAGCCTGGGTCGTCCAGGAGCTCGTCGATTGCGGCTAAGATGCTCTCGTGATCGCACATCTTTGATATCTGTGTCGTTCACTTTCGGTTTCGGCTGTTTATTCCTCCTCGCCGGTGGTGGGGTATCATCCTCTTCGTCTCCGGTGTTGTTGTTGTCGCCGTCGTGTTTTGTTTTTGCGACTTTGAGGTCCTGGATGTGTACATGTTTGTATCACTTTCCCCGCTTGCTCCTCAGGTCTACGATCACTGGCGAGACGATTCGGCGAACTTCGAGCGGGCCAATGTATTTTGGCGCGAGTTTCGCATTAAAATTGTCGGCTTTCTTCGACAGCGGGTGGTCTTTTTTCCACACCCACTCTCCCACGTGTGGTCTCCATTCTCGTCGCCTGAGATTGTAATATCTCTCCTGCCGCTGGAAGGCTCTGGCCAATTTGATGCGGACGATCTTATATGCGTCGTCTAGCCGCTCGCGGGTGGTGTCTGGCGGTGTACCCCTGGTTGCTGGTGTGGTGCGGTGTGGGGGCACGAGCTCTCGCCCGTGTGTAATATACGCCGGGGTGTAGCCGGTGGCGTCGTGCACGGCGGTATTGAAGGCGAATTGGAATGCGGGCAGGTGTTCGTCCCAGTCTCTGTGGTCTTTGTCGACGAATTCACTGATCATCGTCTTGATCGTTCGGTTCGTCCTCTCCACCGGGTTGCAGTGTGGTGCATAGGCCGGTGCGGTTTTGTGCTGAATATTGAAGGCTTTCAATCTTTTGGCAAAGTCTCTCGACGTGAATTGAGTTCCGTTATCCGACAGGATGCTCTCTGGTCGGCCGTGTCGGAGGATTACCCTCTCGGTGATGGTCTTCGTGACTGCTTTGGCGGTGGCTTGGCGAAGGTGTGTCAATTCTACCCACTTCGAGAACCGATCTTGCATCACGTAGAGCCATGTATGGCCTTGGCGTGAGCGTGGTAGCGGTCCGACGAGGTCGGTGGTAACCTGTTCCCAGGGCCGTTGTACGTCGGTGGCGTGGAGCTTGCCGGCTGGTTATTGTTGAGCCGCTTTGTGCGCTTGGCATTTTTCGCACGTGCGTACATACGCGGGGATATCCCGGAACATTCCCGGCCAATAGTAGTGCTCGGCGATTCGGGCGATTGTCTTAGCGATTCCGAGGTGGCCCGCGGTTGGTGCGTCGTGATAGTTCTTCATCACGGTTGTTCGGCGTTCCCTTGGTACGCTCTCTTTCCATTGCTCTTCCGCGGCGTTTTCTTTAAAATCCAGGCTATGCAGGATATGGCGGAATAGCTTCCCCTCCGTGATGCGGTAATCTGGTCTGGTGGCTGGCTCGCGTTCGACTTCCGCGAAGATGTGCTAGTACCACCGACACCGGCGTGTGGTCGCGTCGCAGATTTCGGGTTGTCGCGACAGGGCGTCGGCTACGCGGTTGAGCGTGCCCTTTCGGTATTTGACCTCGAGGTCGTATTGCTGGAGCTCGAACAGCCACCGGGCGAGTCTCCCGGTGGGTGCCTCCAGGCGCTGCAGCCACTTTAGTGACTGATGATCGGTCAATACGGTAAAGGGATACCCCTCGAGGTAGCCCTTCATGCGTCGGATGCCCCATACAACCGCGACTCATTCTAATTCGGTGGCGCTATAATTCCGCTCGGCGCTGTTGAGCGTTCGGCTCGCATACGCGATCACGCGCTCCCCCTCCTCGAAGTATTGTGTCAGGACGGCCCCGAGGCCGCTAGTGCTAGCGTCGGTCTGCAAGACGAATCGGCGCGTAAAATCCGGACAGGCGAGTACGGGGGCCGAAATGAGCGTCTGTTTCAGCTCGCGGAACGCGTTTTCTTCCGCGGATCCCCATGCCCAGCGTGCGTTTTTTTTGTGAGCTGAGTGAGTGGCGCGGCAACGGTCGAGAAATTCGCGATAAACCGCCGGTACCAGGACGCCATCCCCAGAAAATGTCGGACTTGTTTGACGGTTTGCGGCTCGGGCCGGTTGGCGACAGCGCTGACCTTGTCGGGGTCGGTCCGTATTCCTTTGCAATCCACTACGTGCCCCAGATATTTTAATTGGTCGACGCAAAACCGGCACTTCTCCGGGTTGAGGCGCAGGTTTGCCTCCCGTAGTCGGTGGAAAACTTCGGCGAGCAATTTCATGTGTTCCTTGAACGTTTCGCTTATGACGATGATGTCGTCCAAGTATACGAAGACGTTTGGCTCGAGGGCTGGTCCGATGATCGTGTCTAGTAATCGTTGGAAGGTGGCCGGCGCGGAGTGTAATCCGAATGGCATGACCGTAAACTGGTATAATCCTCGCCCCGGGATTGTAAAGGCGGTGACCGGTCGGCTGGTGGGTTCGAGCGGGATCTGCCAGTACCCGTTTTTTAAATCCAACGTTGTTAGATATCGGGCTCCCCGTAGCTTGTCGAGCGTTGCGACTACTTGTGGCAATGGATATGCGTCCTTCTCCGTGGCGTCGTTTACTTTTCGGAAATCTATGCAGAAGCGATACTTTCCGTCTTTCTTCTTGACAAGTACTACGGGGGAGCTCCAGGCGCTCTTGGATGGTTCGATTGCTCCGGCGGCTTCCATTTCCGCTACTTCTCGATCGATGACCGCTTGCATGGCGGGGTTGCGGGGTCGGTAGCGCTGTTTAATCGGCGTCACGTTCCGGAGCCGTATTTCGTGTTGTACGCGGTCGGTCGGCCCCTGGATATGCGCGAATTTTTCCAATTCTCGGTCGAGAAACTTTTTCAATTGTGTTTCTTCCGCTGTGGTACGCGGGGCCAGTTCCCCGCTGGTCCCGTGTATTGGCGGGGTGCTCGACCCGGGGGTGTATCGTGGTGGACTGAGGCGGATGCCGGTGCGTGACCAAAGGTCCACGCCGATGAGTATCGGGCTGTCGAGCGTCGGTAGAATGGTGAACTGGTGTCGATATGTTTTTGCTCCGATCCGGACTGGCAGGGCGACGCTACCGGCGGTGTGCGTGGTTTCGCCGTTTGCCAGTTGCACTTCCCCCTCGTGACGTAGGACCTCGTGACCCCATCGTTGTGCGTGGGCAGCCGTTCTGTTGTTAATGAATGATGTTTCGGACCCCGAGTCGAGCAGTGCGTCGTATCGGTACTGGTGGATGTGTACGCGGAGGTGTGGCCGCGGCGTGTACCTTAAGCGGGGCTCGGGGCGCTGGCCGTTGCGGTCCCGGCCCGCTCGGCGTTTCCCGCCGGCGGATGACATTGTTGGGTTAGCACGCCGTCCTTGCCGCACCGTGAACAGAATTTTCGCGGCGGGCGTTTGCAGTTGAAACGCGTGTGGCCGCGTTGTTTGCATCGCCAACAACACTCCTCCCGGTTGTAGGCGGCGGCGACGATCGGTTTTGACGTGTCTGGCCGGCGGTGCGTTTGTTCGGCCACGCACTGGTCGTCGATTTCTTCCAACTCGGTGGCTCGCGCCTGAAGGTCGTCTACGACGCCGGCTTCGTCGTACGTGATGAGTTGCTTTATCTCGGGTCGCATGTTTTGATAGACGCGCTCGTACTCTTCTTCCGGTGTAAATCCGCCGGCCCGGCGCATCAGTGTGAGTATGTCTGCGACGTACTTCTTAAATTTCTCCCCCAGCTGTTGGCGGCGGTCGGCGGTCTCGCGGCGGAGGACGGCCTGATATCGGCGGGGCAGAAATTGCGCGCGAAATGCGTGGTCAAAATCCCCCCAGGTCTGCCACCGATGGCGTGTGTTTCGGCACCACCGTAGTGCATCTCCCCGTAGTGATTCGGGGAGCCCCAGCAACATCGAGGTCTCGAGGTACCGGTGTCCGGCTTTTAATTCTTCTAATCGTTCGAGAAAGTCAAACGGGTCGCGTCCGTCGAAATGGCACCCCAATTTGCGCATCTGACACAATACTTCGGAGCTATTGGGGGGCGCGGGGGGCGCGGTATTGGTCGGTGGTACGATGCGTGGCGTTGTATTGGCCGCGGTCGTGGGCTCGTCGCCATGCGCCCCGAATTCTTCGGAGTGCGCTTCGACGTACGCGGACATCCGTCGGCGGATGTCGTCGAGCGTACCGGACGTGTCCACGCCCCGGCTGACGGCGACCTCGATCAGCTGCGCTTTGGGTAGGTTATAAATCCAACCCTTCATTGTCGGGTCTTACCACTCTCTTGTCTCGTTAAGGTAGGGTTCGTGTCTCGGTACGGACTGGAAGCAGGTCCCTGTTCGGGCGCCAATGTAACAAGCCGCTTTCGCGAGGCGGTGACGGATAACTCGGTCGGGATCCGGGGCTCGTGAAAGGTTTCGGGTGTTCGGTCGAATATCGATTATTAATCGCGCGGCGTAAATCCGGCAGGAGCCGTTAGCTGTCGGGTGGACCTGTGCGGCCGCGTCGGTGGACGGTCCTTCGGCACGTGTATCGATTTCGGATGTCGATCGGTGACGTGGTAGGGCGCGGGTCGGCCCTCGGCGCGGGACTTAGCGCTCCCGTAATAATGGCGCGTCGGTCTTAATTATGGCGGCTAACAGTCGGTCCGTCGAGTGGTATAACGGTCGGATCTTATTCGCGTATCGGGATCGCGGGTGCGGATTTCGGGATGCGTCGGCCGACGAGAACTCCCGTCCGTGGTAGGGAACTCCCTTGCCACGAGAATGCTGCCGATGCACAAGGTGGACGGAAAGCTAGCGAGGGGCCGAGAACTCTCGGCGGGGTCGAGTACGCCCGATCCCGTGTACCTCTTAATTCGTTCTGATAGAAGGATCGCTCTCAGAGATGCCGTAAATTTCCGGCGGAGGCTGGGTACTCCCAACCCCGTGGTTTTTTCTCTGGTAAGCGGTTAAGGATCTCGGAATTGCTCAGGCGTCTTACAGGCGCTGGCGGATCGGAGGATCTGGTCTCGATTACTGACAACGCGCGCTATTTATACTAATTTCTTCGGCGCGCGCGTCTGCGTAATTCGCCTAATTGCGCTAACGGTAACATCGTCGAACCGGCGTGTGCGACTCGGGTATTTTCGATAACGGTCGGGTCGGTTACCCGAGCGTGTCGTCGATTCGGGATGTTTACGCGTTTGACGGCGGTTAGATATTTACGCGCTTCTGTTATAATTTAAAAATGGGCGCTTGACGCCTACGCATTTGCCCGACCGGTGTTTGTCGGGCGGCGGACTTCCGGCGGATCGATGACCGGGTAACGGTGCATTACTGAGGGAGTGATGCATCGTTACAATGTGCTTACCATTAATGAAAATTTCTTGCGTTTTGGAGATGGATCATCAGGAGTTCCAACCTTTTCATTTTCAGATTTTGATATAATTCTTTTATTATTAAATATCCCTGAGCACAGGGGTCCATGACTTCGTTCCATATGATTAGTGCGTGGATCTTTGTAGCCTTTCTGCTGACAATTATTTATAGCAGGCACTTGGCAATATTTGTTAAAACAGACGTGGCTGACGTAGTTAAAAAAAAAGAATTAACATACCTAACTCTGGTTTTAAGTAATTTATTTTTACTTTCATTATTATTACATATAATGATCATAGTAAAATATACAGATTTATACTGTTGAATATATATGTTTATAACTATTTATAGTTTTCTCACATGTTCTAATAATTTGCTATCAAATTGCTATCTGGGTACATTTTTAATGCAGATTGTATTAGAATTTACAATATTGCATTTGCAATATATTGCAGTTTTAAAGAGTGTGTGTATACAAAACGCAGAAAGTTGTTACATATATAGAATAATCTATGATGCGATGTTGTACATACACAGATATAACTTCAAAAATTATTTACATTTACATTTTGCATCATTATAATAATAGTTGGTAAAGGTTTAGAAAAAGAGCAACCTCACCAATGACCTTGACCTTGACATATGTTGTCAAGGTCAATGTCCTGAGTAACCTTCGGAATGTTTTAGCCGGCGGTCGTTGTTCCTTAAAAAGTTATCAACACCTTTCCTCCTGGAACACCCTGTATATAAAACTATTCTATTCTAACTCTTTTTCTTGCTTCCCCATTTATTCTTTTTTTTTGCTTTTTTCTTTTTTCTTTATTTTCCTTTTCTTTTTCGTATCCTCTCCTTTCCCCTCTCTCCCTTCCTCTCTCTATTTTTCTCCCCCTTTCCGTTTTCCTCGAGTACTCTTTTCTTTTGCTTCCTCCTAGAGGAAGCTTTGTTTTCGTGACAAAATTTTTGTTCGAGTTTTTTATGCCGATGTGTTCAGAATGTTCGAAAACCTCGAAAAATCATATTCCTAAAAAATGTAGCTGGCAATAAATTATCATCAGTAAGCTGATCGTGATTCCTCATGCGCTGATTTATTAAGAACCGGCATTAAAGTAAACAACAAGTAGAATCTTTTAAACATGAGCCGATATAAAAGCGTTCAAAGTTCAAAATATACAATTAGTTGGCAGTAATCTACTACCATTCTTTGTTTCATTATTAAAAAGAAGCAACGATAAGATATCATTTGTGATATTTCATTGTTTTTAATATCACATTTATAATATTCTATAATGATATGTTTCTGTCACACAACGATGATTATGTATTAATTAATTCACATTTATATGTAACAAAACAAGAAATTAAATATATCTTAACATATCAGTGAGCTGGTTACACTTTTCGTTATTCAAGTTTTCTACTGCGTCAATATTAGAATGAAAGTGTATGACCTTGTGTCGAATAAAATAGCTCTTCTTGACGATGTAAGATATTGCATTCCCTTGCCATCTAGCGTTACACTTGGAACAGCAAACACATTATGCTTCACTCAAAAAAACGTCTTGCTGATATAGGTAGATTTCTAGGTGTCACAAGAAAACTTTATCGCTATTTTTTGTATCTGTTAGAATATTGTCTGTTACATATAGAATTTATAGCAGCAATATTCTAATAATATCTTCTAGAAAATTTAGGTCCCATTGCCAAATGTTAATCACTGCATTGGATAAATATGAGTTTCGATACTACAGCTAGAACGATCTTTGTGAGAAATATAACTGCCAATTATAACTGCAGCATCGAAAAATTGAGAAAAATTGTTTAAAAGAGCTAGATAGATTGAGCGCGTTATACAAATATGTTAGACGTGAGGATTATATATTCATTTGTTTCTTGCCGCTAATTTTTTCTGTCTACCACAGCCAAACTTTATAACAAGTATGATTGGCCATATATATATATCTTATTTTTTAAGTTTTTACTAAGTTATTCGCTTAAATAAAGTTTAATTTCCAACAAAGTGCAGCATTATCCGAAACAATTACCACAGATTTTACTACATAGAATAATATAATGTTTCAAAATTCCTTATAAAATCGCTAATTTTACAATTCCTACACACGTTAGTCAATTTGAGCTTACCGAAACGCTAATGCGCCGACGCATCTTCATCGATGCCGGCGTCGACGCCGATGACGCTTGCCGAGACAGGATCGTCTCACAAAAAGTGTCATTTAGTATCGAGAAAATTAAAACAATATAAAATTTATTTTTAGAGAGGGAGAGAGAGAGAGGGGGGGGGGGACAACAGAAAGAAATTAACAGTAAAAGTATATTTTTATATTAATATTAAAATTACAAAATTATAAACTTAAAAAAAAAAATAACAACGATCTAAATTTCAACAAATTACATATTTTTACTTTACTTATAACGCTTTATTCTTTTGCATTTTAACTTCAGATTTAATTTGTACTTAAATAGTTTTTTCATTAAAGAAAAATACTATCATAAAAAGATTGCTATAAGAAACCGTTAAAATACCAATACAAATTATTCGTTTTAAAGATAGCATAAAACATTGTAAATATATTAAAATAAGGAAAATAAGGAAAGAAATTAGTTTCGTATTTACACATGTTATTTCAAATAATTTATTATTCAAAAGATGTTTATAATATATTAACTTTTGTAGAAAAATTCCTGATATACATCAGGCGCATCAGATTGAGCCACCAGATTATCCCTTATACCTGCTTGTCTATCTATCCCCCTAGGACAACAAACACCAGCACTGCGACATCCCTGCATACGCTTGAAACCTGCGCCTAAGGGTGACCGCTATGTCGACGTGTACCCTGCAGTGCTCCCCCGTTGCAACCCACGTACAGCCTCGACTGGCGACTATCCGCACGAAGAAACAATCTGTCTCAAGAAACGGACGCTGAAACAGTCTCGAAGCGGTAATCGTCACACCGGATCACTCTTGCACGCAGCATTTGGGATATGAATGAAGACCCAACCCTTTCACCTCGAGGTAAGTAACATGCTCTTATATGTCTAGCGGTGCTCGTGTCCATTATATATGCCCAAAGCACATCGGGAGAATCCGAAATCGTTTCACTAAAAAAATGAAGGTCTTATAGGTTTTGTATATGACAGAACACACATCTTGTGTTGTGATTAGACATAGTGGAACAAATGTTAATGTGCATGAGCGAGTGGTGACGTTTTTATCGATTGCATTATTTATGCATGTGTGCTTGAGAAAAAATATTCTTCGGTTCTATATCGTTAGGGAGTATGTAACGTTTTCTCGTATGTTCTTTAATGTTTAGCATTTATAATCGATCGTATAATAGACGACTTTAATTAAATGCATGTATAATATACGACTTTAAAATAATCTAAATATCATGCATGCGGGTAAAGGAGCTTTTGGTTATGTTCAAAAAAGCTATTAACGCATTATTATGCTGTTTAAAATTAAATGTGTAAATATAAAACACGAAGAACTCACTCGTCGAAGTAACCATTTGTTGTGGTAAGACAGGTAATCAATGATTTGCAAATTTAAAAAAAAAAAAAAATGATTTAATATCGAAGAAACACATTTTTTATGAATAAATACATACTGATATATTACTGTTAGGTTCTGGCAGTGCTGCTTCTATCTGTGATTCCATGGCCTGGTCCCAGCGTCTTTAAAATATCATGCCCTCGCGATCGAGCGTCCGTAGTGAGGAGGATAGTTCACAAGGTAAGAAAAGATCTGTTGATTTATTATCTAATGAATATATCTAATGTATAATAAAATTATCTAATAAATATAT
>NW_021851080.1:93810-97905 GCF_003651465.1 Formica exsecta
AAATATAATATTATTTTTTATATATATCAAGATATCAGCTTCTGTATATTTTCTGAAAATTAAAACCGATTATTTAAGTAGAAAAATAATAAAGAAAGACGAGACGATGATGCAATTTTCTGAGCTCTGTTGAGATTTCAGAGATGGATGCCAATACTGAAGAAGTATCAGGTAGAATTGCCCCTGGAATGTCCGTTTCACGAAAGTCGAGATATCTTTCGACCGCAACAAAAGGCAAAGCATCAACACAGGCCCTCGCAATGGACTTGCGGCCTCTGCGGCAAATCCTTCTATGCCGAGAAACACTTGGACGTCCATTTCGATAACAGACACAAAAGCAATGTTAATACGGTAAGGGTTAAAAAAAAAATGTAAAAACAACCATTATTTATCATATAAAAAAAGATTGATGATCTAATTTCTAGAAAGTACACAAGTTTATAATTTTTCTTGGTAAAGTTTTGGGCTCTTCTTTTAAATTTTTCGTAGTCTTCATCTTGGCAAAGTAAATCTTCAATTATTAATGAGTCAAAAATTTTGATCAGAAATATTTTCGAATCCAGAGCGAATGTATATGTAAGATCAGGCACGTTTTTTTCAGGCGGAAGATGCGGTATGCCTGGCGGACTATTGCGATATCATGCGCTGCGATGTGTTGGGTAACCGCGATTTCGAGAACTCGGTGGACGACGACGGCAGCCACCTGAATACCGATATCCAAGTGTGGCGCGAAAATACCGAACAACAGCAAAAGCAGCGTGGCGTTTCTATCGTGCCATGCGAGTCGCGTGGCCTCGCCAAAATGTATCCTGCGGGCAAGTCCTGCACCATCGCTGGCGGTGGTGCAATGACAAATCTGCAACGTTACTGTCATCGCGATGACGGTGGCGACATGCACAATCATAGATTAGTGAGATCGTCCTATCATAACGAGATCGCCGGGTCGGATAACAAGAGCAACGGTTGCGACGAAGAGGAGGATGAGGACGAGGACGACGAGGAGGACGCGGAGGATGAGGAAGATCTGGTGGAGGCGGCACTACCTGCCGTCGACAAGAAACAGAAACGACGAGGGCTGCATCTGAGGAAGATCAAATCCCATTGCAAGCCGGAGGAGCTGCAAAAATTGAAGACCCAGTGCGAAGTGAGTATATTATATAACTGGTTATTTTATTAAAAATATGTATAGTGTCATTTTTTATCAAAAATATAATGACCTGGCGCTAATAAAAATTCGCACATTTTCTCTTGACTGTTGATATCTCTTATTGTGATATTCGTTTATAATATTGAAAATTAAATAATTTAGTTGCACTCAAGTCGACATTAAAAATTATGATTTAGGAATAATATATGTAATCTTTGATCACGTATAATATATATATATATTAATACTTTCGCAAGTAATGACGCATTTATCACGTAATTATCAACAGATACTCGTGCGTGATTGCATCGCTGGATTACTCGCTAATCTTTCTGTGCGGGATTTCCAGGAGATCGAAGGTAAACAATTGATTATACATACAGATATACGACTGATACGGCCGTTGATATTTTCTTATCGGTCATGGTTTATGTCAATAGGGGAACTGAATCGTGCGATATGCTGGTATCTCAGTTGTGACAAATACTGGGAGGACACGAAGAGGCCGCAACGTCACACACCCTGGTATCTGCTGACCATTTTCATGTTGGTCCTGTTCTCGTCTATCTACGCGTGTTACTATGTCATTTGGGTCTGCTTCAAGTACGTCGTGCCGAAAATAAAATACCTTGTTATTTCTTTCGTCAGAAAGTTTCGCTATATCGCTTCTAAAAGAAAAATCACCTTGCATCGTTAAGAGAAATTGTGACACGAGTTTTAAGTTATTCTATGCGAAAGATAAGAAATATCTGGTTTATATCGAGTAAAAAAATTGGACTAGCAATAGCTAATATCGTACTTAATAAAATGTATATAACATATTAAACGCGCGGATTTTTTTGAAGTAATACTGTACACAATGTTATGTCATTTTATATACAATACCTCATCCACATTATTGTTGTACAATAAATATTAAATAAGTGATTAAAAAGGCTACGTAAAAAATGCTTTAGATATGTAATAATTCTCGAATGGAAAAGAATTAATGCTTTTTTTGTTGTGGAAACTTTTAAATAACTGAGAATAAAAATAATCATGTTAACTATAGTCTTATCATTAGAACACTCCATGTATATTTCACTCACTTATTTTATTATAATAAAGAAAACTGATTCTTTTGTACTTTCTCATTGTAGTACCGCGGACGAAGACAGACTGGATGGTACCGGAAGCATAGATTACAACGGGAGCACAGATCGCTCGAGTACTTCCCCGTTGCATGACTCGAGTATTCAAGGCGAAGGCAGATTGGAAAGACGGAAGGGCGATCACGGGGACGAGAATTTACCCCTGTCGAGCGAGGACATGCCCGATCATTATATCTACGTCTCGTATCCGCCTGAGCTGAAGCGGCGACTACTGGAGAGGTAAATCGACTCGCACCCGAAAGTACATACGTGAAGAGTATTGCATTCGCATATAGTGACTCTCCTGCTTTCAGCTGCTACAACAGAACCACTCGCCTATGAATTGGCTTGGGAGGGAGAAACATACCAAAAAACGCGACGGCAAGATCTTATCCCGATCCCTGCACAAAAAAGAAGGCATTCGAGGTTAAACTCCTCATTCTCATCTTTCTCGTTATCTTCGTGTTTTGTATACCGAATGTGAATAAACTGCATCGTGGACACGACACATTGATCGTGACGTTCTCTTGTCCTATTTCTCTTTTATTTATATTAATTATCTATCTCTAAAAAATTTTATGTGCTATGTAGCTATGCGTAATTTGAGAAGAAATACGTTGATATATGTTCAATACGTGATTATGATCGTCTCTTATTGTATTTTCTTCTGTGATGATCTGACACTTGCATATACCTAAATACCATATATGCTATTGCAGATTTGTATTTTTTATGTTATTTTGATTTCATCATATTCACAATATTAAAAAAGAGACATATTGATTAGGGCAGCACAAATAGCGATATAATTTTTTTGTCAAGTGCAATATTTTTACTAAAATGACATTTATTTAAAATAGAATTATTTCTTTATGTATATGTACTTATATTATATATTAGAGTTATATAATTTAATGATTTTATAAATCAATAACATATAAGAGAAAATATGAAATAATTTTTTAGTTAGCATTGAAAAACATTTAATTCATAAATGTGATAAGAAAGAGAAAAAGATTCTTTCAGATTTTTTTTTGACTAGATTCGAAGCGTTCAAAGCTAAAACCAATAGGTCATCTTCATGGTTCCATCGGAATCGCGTTGGGTATCCATCACGCTGGATTGGCGTACTAAACGGCGAACATTCGCCGTACTCGGCCGTTGTTGTTCCTCCAAAATAGACGAGGCAAACGGCACTTCAGGTACTTCGTGCATCTCTACTGTTTCTCGCGTCGACAAGTCTTCGTAAGAAGTTGCAATCGACGATGGTCTGGAGAACATATATTTTAATAAAGTTAAGTATAACCAAATAGATACAAAAATACAAGAATCATTTTAGATATAAAAAAAATAATAGTACATTATTAAGATGTAATTTTAAGTTTAATTTTTATATACAAAATAATATTTATTTTATTTATTATATATTTTAATTTTATTAATATTCTTAATAAATTAGAAATTAGACTTTTTTTTTTAAGAATAAATCAAAATAGCATTATAGTGTTCTACGAAATTCATAAAATTGCATAATTAATAATCTATCGCCAACATGTACTTTGTCGGGATGCAACGGATGCAATCCGCGCACGTCCAATCCTTGCCAAACAATTCTCCTTCTTCAATGGTTTGCGGCAGACGATGGTGCAATGTTTCTGGTAACCGCAATCCGGACAGACCACCAATAACCGAGACGGCACCCAATATGACTAAAGGTAAGACAAGATTCTCTTTCCCCTTAAAAAATCGTATATTCGTAAATATTTTATTTTTATTACTAAAATATAACTCGTAATAATAGATAAATGTATGTATATA
>NW_021851080.1:97975-144124 GCF_003651465.1 Formica exsecta
TATATATTGTTTCTAATAAAATCAATAAGATGACTTACATTAATAAATCAACAAATAATTAATTACTTAATAATTTAATAAATTTTAAAGAAATACTTTTTGTATTTATTACTGAAATAGAATTTAAGCAACAATGACAGACTCACGAGATATGTTACGAAGGGTATAATGATGAGTCCGAGACCGCTGATATATGCGGAGAAACCAATAGCAACTCCACGTAATTGCGTAGGATAGAGTTCTCCGGCGAAGGGATAAATAATTAGAAAAGAGGCCGATATTGCAGACTTCGATATGAGAAACAATATCAAGGTCTCTATGACAGCATCTTAAATAAATTAAAAATAGTAAATTAAAACTGAGATGTCAAAGTTCTCTCTTCTAACATAATACTTTACGAAATTAATTAACTATTATAACTTGGTGCTTTCAGCAATATTGCTACGTTGCATCAACCACCTAATTATGTTGCTATTATCGTTAATTAATCAAGTCATTAACTGATTGGCCAGCGGTGCGTACCGGGCGACAACAGCACCGTGGCAATACACGATACTCCAGCCACGGCCATGCACAGGCAAAGCGGCCATCGGCGGCCCCATCGATCCATTACAATCCAACAAGCGATATAACTGGGAATCTCGGCGAGAGACGAAAAGAGAAAACTCAGGTGTTCCTCATTTCCTAATGCCGGCCCATAATAAGAAAGACCGACGTACACCATATTGTTAGCAAACCTAATCATAGTAAGATAAAGATCCATTTATTCTCACGTCAAATATGATCGCCAGGAAATAACGTACTATTATCAATTTTATCGTTAACATTATATTATCTCCAATATAGATACCAATATCTACAATTCTAGAAATCAACCTAATTACAAATAAATGATCATATAATATATAAAATTAATAGATTTTGAATAATCTACTGATTTTTAAAAATTGATTATAAAAGAAATCAATGTTCGTAATGAAGAACCGTATGTTAGAAAACTACGAATAATTATTCGAAACTTTCCTTTAATAAACACATTATAAAAAATTATGAGGCCAAAATAATAAATGGAAGTAAGAAGAGAAAAAAATGAGGATCATCGAGATACGGATTTATCACAGATTTTTTGCTATTTCTAAAATTGATAAGCGCGTTTCTGTACAAATTACCAGTTTAAAGTAATAAGACATGTCTTGAGACGCATATTCGGCGTTTTAAAGAGCGAGAGGACACCAGGACCGGTTCGCAATCTTTCCTCTTCGCTTTTCGATCTCGACATTGTCATGCGTTGACGAAGTTTCTGAGTGAATGATGCCGGGAGCTCTTTGCCATTCACTCGGGCCAGTGTTTCAAGAATATCATTAGCTTCGCTGAGGCGACCTTTCGCTAATAGCCACCTCGGTGATTCCGGTAAAAACCTATAATAATCTCTAATACTTTCATGCGTGTGCTTACATAAAAACTTTTTCAAGTTATACCATTCAAAATTATTTCGAAATTAAGAATTAAGAATTTTGACGATGACTCAAGTAAAAATCGTAAAGCTAAATCGAATGTACAAATATGTATAGATACAAGGTAATAAATATAATAGTTTTACAATAATTTTTAGGAATTAATATTTCATACTAATTTGATAATATTTAAAAAGCAGAGAGAAATGTCTCATTCTTATTTCAAATATAATTCTTATAAATCGCAAATATTACATATCCACATTATAATTACCATTATGTAATTTATGTAATTTATATATAATCTGCCATTAGAAATTTTAATGACAATATCAATTGTTCACTCACCACCAATAAGAGAAATAGATCAAGAATGGTGCACTCGTGGTTATGGCAAGCATTCGCCAATCGCGTATAAAATAAGTGACGCCTGCTAGCATACAGAGGCCCATCGTATAAAAAGTGCAAGTCATAACTGTCACAAATGAGCGATAATTTGGGCCGACCAGTTCTAAGGCTACGGAAATAAATATAGTAATAAATACAGCTACCTAGATCAACCTGTATCGATAGAATTTAGATTCCATCAAATATTTTTATTACGTCGATTACGATTAGTGTAGCAATATTTGCCAATGGTAAAATTTTAATTTATTGTAAAAGTTAATTGCTTACAGATAATAAAAGGTATTTGATAAATGGCTGGTATCGTCAAACCGACGACGAAACGCGTAGAAGCCCAAGTCCAAAAATCGTTTGTTATTGCTGTCAGAAAGCCACCAGTTATTAACGTTGCCAGACACGCGAAGAAAGATAATTTTCGACCGATTCTATTCAATAAAATAATAACATTTAAATACGGCATTAAAATTAAACAGGATAAATAATCTGCAGCGAATATATATAACTAAAACACAAATAAAAGAGATATTTTTTTTATTAATAACTCTATTCATCTATAGATTTTTAAATCTCTAAAATAGGAAAATTATGTTCTAATTAATATAGAAAAATATAAGCAAAATAAGATGAGATTTTGATTTAAAAAACTAAATTTTAATGAAAATTGAATTCTGTCAACTGAGCTTTAGTTTACCTGTCATTTAATGTGCCGAATAGATATACTCCTATAGGGCCTCCTAAATTAAGAGCCACCAAGCCAATCGTTGGATAGATTGCGCGATCGCAGACGAGGTCAAACTGTAACACAGCCGAATTTCTAATGTAAGCGTACGGTTATTGCCTCATTGATCTTTTGCTTTCTCCGTAAAATTTACTCTTACATTTAGATTTTTTCCAGATAAGATAATTCTAATTTCCTATTCCCGTAAAAAAAAACTGTACATTATTTGTAATTATATCTTACATTAAAAACGAGCAAGACTATCTCAAGAAATTGTAAAATACGATGCGCTTTGATGAGAAAAAAGATCGATTAAATATATTATTCGCGAAAAGATTTAATTGCCAATTTATAAAGTCTAGAGAAAAGTTGTAAAGCTTCTCCTGTACAATTGCACGCACGACGTACATCGGTAACGATGGATGACGTCACCTCCGAGGTGTCGTATTCCCAGCCATGGTCGCAGGGCACGATGGACCACGACGTATTGGACGAGTACGTCCAAACAACGGAGTTGTTCTCCGTCGTCGTCGTCCAATCGACGTCATACCGTGTGCACTGGCTATAGGTCCCATTGTCGTCCTGCATTCATATTATATCTTTACAATATTACTTTCTACAGCATCACGTCACGCAACATCGTATGAACAATACATTCAGTATGCTCGAGCCATTAAAAAAATCCTACCGATATGGGCGATCACACGTGAAGCAAATGGCATGTTTTACTTGTTCCAATTTAACGTTCAATTCTATTAGACTAGTAGGAGATTGCACATGTACAATATTGCGTTTATTGGGAATAATTTTTCAATTGCTTCTATTTCTTGCTGAAGAAATGGCGAACTACAAAAAAAAAAAAAAAAAAAATTCGAAAAATTTTCTCCAAGCAACCTTTCGCAAAGCGTGAAAGTTAGCACTTTCCCAAGCGCTAACTAGACACAACTCGAATTTTAATTAAATATGGTATGATTAATTAAGTTTTACTTGAATTTATCAAATTTATATAGAGGAGGAAACAAATTGCAAAGAAAATGCAATATTAAATATTAAACAAAAGAGGGATACATCAACAAGACAACGACTACCACACATAGCATTAAATATACGCAGAAGATATGATCTCTGATCGATCGCAGCTGAAAAAGTAGATGTATGATACATGGGGATATAATCAACTTGTCAATTTCTACATATTGATAATTGGAACAGTGTTGCATTTACAAAGCATCGAGGAGCTCTCTCGCACTTGCATTGCATCTGACTCACAGGAATAGCGAGATGCCTTCTGGATGCAGCATCCATATGCTCCAGATCCGGTATCTTGCACCAATGCGGCGGTGTATTCGCCATGAATAACTGATTGAAAGCACAAAAACCGCAGGGCAAACATGCCGGCAGACAGACCAACCACAACAACTGCTTTTGATAACGACCAAATTCGCCGACGATCGGCAAAAGATCATCGAGATCGAAGCTATCCTAAGAGGCATTTCGCGCGATTCGCGATTATTAAATGGCTAAAGAGAGCATTCTATTGCTATGTCGCGTCTGTATTTGCGAATGATTTATGAATTCTCTGAACGATTTAAGAACTTTTTAATTTTCAACATTAATTTTAAAAGTATTATGTGTATTGAAAATTATTAAAATTTAGATTAAAACGTTAAGTTTAACAAAAGAAAATTAATTGAAGAATATTTATAATATATTTCAATTTTATATAAAGTACTTAATTTTCGAAAATCCTTATTTTAAATTGCTTATAAAAATTATTATCTAGTATTTTCATTGGAGAACAATCAATACTGTTTTTCTTCGAGAATCTATGACTTGAAATCAAACAAAGGGATAGGGATACAGGATAATAAGCAAAACATAGCTGTGCTATTAAAAATTTTCTTTTTATCTGGATTCAACCTAAAATTGTAAAATTTCCGTTGACTATTTTCGCGAAATGGTACAAATATTATTCAATTAAGAGAAATTACGAAAGTATGCGAAGAATTAATGCCATCTTTAACATCAAACTTCGCTTCCATGCATTGGATGCAGAATATTATGCATAATAATTTAAAATAATTGAAAATCGAAATAAAAAAAACGACAAGAAAGCCTTTGTAGAAATAACAATAAATTAATACTTACGTTATCTTCCGCGACTCTGGTATTATCGACCCGTATCGAGTTGTTATCATTTTGTCTCTCCATTTCGGTGAACTTTGATTTAGTCCCACGTTATCGAAAGCCTCGATGATACCTTATAAAGGCGTCACGTGACGTGTATTAGCCTCCATCCGTGGATGGATACGACTGATGTGACGCGCGTTGCATCGTCTTGTCCGTCTTCCTCCGTAATCAAAGTGCAAGAGAGTGATGTCTCTCGTAGATTTGTAAAAAATGCACCATGCACCCTCAACGATTTCGGCGCTGACGGCGATTCGCCGCGCTGCGTCTTCTATTAACAGGACACGGGTCCAAAATACGTTAATAAGTTCGAATATTCTTCCAATTGCCGACTCTGATGTTTGCGTATTTTTGCAGTATCGAGATTATCTTAAAATATCAAGAATATAGATTTATAATCTATTTATATAAATTAACGTATATTTATATAAAGAACGTAAATTAAGTTTTTTTTTTCAGAATTTACGATAAAAAACAATATATAAGAGATTAATTTTACACGGTTAAAATTTTCAATAGTCATGAAAGATCAATAATTTGCAAAAACCAACACAAACACACTTGCAAATGTCAATCACTGTAAAAAATATAATATATAAAATAATTAAATTAAGCCATGTGTCATTTCTTTAATTTAAATAAATATATCCGTAAAATATATTTATAACTGTAAATAATGACACTTTTGGATGATTCGAAATTACGATCAACTTCACGCGCACTCTTGCACTGGATGAAAGAACGTATTGGAAATGCAATAGACGGATAGTTAATCACGAGTCGCGCGTGTGTCGCGGGGTATCGCGGAGTGTGTCCTTCTAATTCAATTGGGTTAAGGGTGCTTAAGAGAGATTAAGAATAATGCTGAAACACGTTATATACGGACACACGATACGACAATCCAATACCCTCTTCATTCCCATTCCCTCCGGATAAATGCGATTTTCTTTTCATCACGATACAAATTTTTAATCCCATTAGAAAATAAGGAATTTTTAGATTATATATATATAGTATAAAAATTTATGTAAATAATATTATGCACAGGATATATTCTAAAAAATAAAATTAAGAAAAAAAATTTGAATGCTCCAAATTTTAGTGTTTCAAAAATGTTCTTAAACAGAATGCGATAAATATAAAACAGATATTCGAGAAAGGGTGGTGTAACGGTTATGATATATTTGAGCGACGACTGGTAATAATGGCATCACCGCGTGTATACAGATTTCATGGAATTTATTTTCGAGCCATCGTGTTCTCTGTGAGAAAAAAGGAAATCATGAAATAAAAACAGGAAGCAATTCGCATTTTCCGCCGATTAGATCTCGTTTCACATTCTCGTATCATACGCATTCCTGTACGAGACAGCGAGAATTTTTGTCGCACTTCAAAACTCGCGTCTCCGAAAAAAGACAAATCAAACAATGAAGAAATAGCAGTCGAAATGACTCGATATTATATGGCACTGTCGCTTGGCGATTCGTATAATCTTGTTTCTCGCATTCATCGGTACAGTCAGCCACATTAATGTCTTAAGTGATATGCAATCGAATTGATTCTGTATAATGTAACGTGCTCAACGCATCGTGTATCGAGGTCGAGCGAGCGCCGAAGAAAACGTCTCCGCGATTTTCCGGAAACTTTCGACCGATTGCGCCGCGTTTTTTCTCCGTGCGTGTCATAGGGACCTTGAGGGGTCTATCGAGCGATCATTAATGTGACCGATTATACGCTAGACACACTTCCCGAAGACTCGTCCTTCAGTCATTCCACGATCGCTCTGGCATTCACGTAAGCGATGTAGCCGAAGTCACATTATCGTTGTCAATTATAAATCTCCACAGGAAACACAGTCTTCGCAAGCACCACATGACTGATTCAAACCGAATAGGAATAAAATGATAACGCAATGCGATACACGCATCGCGTGAATATGCCGCACCCTCTCCTGTTGAAGTCTGATCAGTTCCTTGCGATCGTTTTGAAAATGGAACTTACAATTAAAGAAGCAAGTGAAAGAAGAAGAAATATTATATTTTAAAAAAAATCGGTTTATAATTTTCCTAATTTTTGAGTATATACAATTAAATGCTAAAAAGTCGATAATCACATACATCCGCACACATGTAAGATTTTGACATTTTTTAAACAAACAGAAAACAATTATTTGCACAAATTCAAATGTTAGATAAAGTAGGCAATAATTCTGATACATCGTCAATTTCGAAATTATAGACATATATATAAATTTTCAAATATATATTTATTCTTAAAACCCGAAACTTTTGAAATAAATTTTACGTATTGCCTTCATTCACTTGATTCTTTAAAAGTTCGAGACCTCTAAATAACCGGCATTAAATAAAATAATCGAGTAAATGTTCCGTACAGTTTGAGATTCTTGATGAATCTTCCTTAGAATTTTGATTTCGTATTCATTTTATCCAAATTTAAATCGCGAAATTTAAATATCTAGTTGTATTAAAATCTTTTACATCTTGATTGCCACGCACACACTGTGCTATCACAATAAATGTTTTGGGATTCTTAACAAATAATAATATCGCTGCCGATCTCTTTTTCTCTCGATCGTAAAAAACGCATGTTACATTAAATCCGATACCTTTATGTTCCCCTTGTAAATTCCCTTAAATATATAAAATAAAATCTCTTCTGTGACATCACATTTCTCGAAATAGTGTAATTTGTTTTTTAATTTGATCATACATCAAAAATGATAGATATCCGCAAAACGCGGATAAATTTAGCGCTTTTCCTTTAGCTCGATACCGATCGTAGACGCAAAAAGGACATTGAGTTGAGCAAATATTGATGATTACATCCGATCTGCGAGGGTTACGCCGCTCGAAAATCGGCAATTCGATTATCTCTCGCGTCGCGAGAGTAGGCCGTGATTTCTGCTCGTCGCGAAGCACCAATAAAGATTTATCAATGATCTTATCACGCCATAAAAGGGCCTTATCCTACAGAAATCGGCGGATCGAGTGCCAGGAAATTACTTAAAGGAGAGGGTGGAGCAACGACGACAGACGGACGTCCACATTCAGCATCGTCCTCTTAATTTTTTTTCGCTTCACCCACGCATATATAGGTCGCCTAGAGACACATTTTTTCTTTTCACCATGCGTCAATTATAATTATTTTGGTCCGATCGCCTCTCGATCGGCAGCAGCACTCGGTATCCTCTCATGCGCAGCGCACCAGACGTCATCCACGCACGCAGCTGTTTTTTTTGTGCTTTTCTTTTTTCTTTTTTTATTTTAATTATTTCGCCCACTTCGTCACGACGGTGGCGTCGCTCCCTCTCGGCATCCCGCTTCAAAAAAGCATCGTAGATCGCAAGGTATTTTGACGTGAACATTTTAACATGAGGATTTTCGAATCGTGGCAATTTCGCGAAAACGAGAGAGATCTACACCGAATTTCATCTATAGAACAAATGTTTTCTTTGGAGCAATCGTGCTATTGGAATTTTTGTTCGGTACAATATGTAACAATTAATTATTATGGAACACGCGATTTTTAATTGACGGATCCCAATATCGATAATTCTCTTCAGAAAGCGTGTGATGTGCGAAGAGAAGACCTATCGCTTCAATTGCAATTTCTGCGACTTACAGTGCGGTTCGAAGTAGAATTCTCTCTTTCGATAATATCGTAAATTGAGAACAAAAAAAAAAAAAGGAATAACTTTGCGCTTATATATTCCTGCGATATACGTTGCCTCGTCGCCACCGCCGCGCGATATCAAGCGCATCGAACAACAGATCTACGTTGGGCTCGTGTTTCGCGACTCGATCGTTAAAAAATATTATCGAAAATATTGTCTCGTACATACAAGGACACCGCAGGCGGGCGGCAAGTCGCGAGGACGCTTGCGAGCCCGTAGGATCACGTGAAAAATTCGAAAGACAATGATGTGTTGCAACTATTAGTTATTTGCGGCCATTGGAGTAAAATAATTAATGACTAAAAATTTTATAAAAAGTGTACTCTGACATATAATCGCATTAATAATTACGTCAAGAAGGCAATTACAAAAAGAGAAGAATACAAAAAACGTACTATCAATCTTTCTCTTTTTTGCATTATTTTCAATATTTGATTATATAACTTTTAGATTCAAAAATATATTTACATCGATAATGTGTAGTATGCAGATTAATTTTAATAATATATAAATTACATTCAGAAAATTTTTCATTGATCCCGCAGGCCGATAAGCGGCGCGATCCGGCCCGCCCCGCGATACAAAATTTATATTTACTTTTACACGTTTGCTTCTTGCCTTCGTTTCTCCAACATCGACGATCCGTTCTCTTTTCTCGAACGTGACGCCGCGATTCACGACGAATCACGAGCCAACCACATTATCATCATCAACATTCTCATCATTATACCATCATCCTCAACAGCAACATCAACACCAATATCATCAGCATCACTAACATCTTCTCTTCCCGATCCGCTCCTTCAATCATCGATGCATCCATGATAAATTTCGCTCCTCACTTAACTCACAGCGCACATCATCACTGATACAGCGTAATGCACACGACTTTTTTAAATATATTACGTAAAATACGCTCATCACGTACGTTCGCTCTAGTAAGCATCGCACGCACTCTAGGAGTCTCGACGATGAAAAGGCTAAACAATTAATTAGTCGACAAGAGTCAAGTTGCTTTGTCGTGCTATTATGGATTTCAGGCTGGCTTCGCATGCTGGCGAGAAGTCCTCGTAAACCACGAGAACCTTCCGCCGCAAGGAAGGTTTCACGTCGTTCTCTCGAGATTGTTATGAGGATATTCTTACGGCGGAAAAATATATTGCGAAGAACGTTGTAGATTTTACGCGAAGAAAATTTCCCGATAACTTACAGTGATAATCTAGACAGAGCGTCGGAGTCTTATAATTTTTTATAATTAATTAATATTCCCTTCCACGTGTTATTCTTCTATCTTTGAAAAAAATCTTTGGCATGCGGTTGTTTGGAATATATAGACTTATCTTTTTTATCGGAGATCTCCCGAAGCTCTGTTAAAAGAAGTTTAAAATCCTTGATTGTAGGATCGATTGAGAAATATTTAATCTACAGAACAAGAATTATTCGTTCGATCTCGAAGACCTCCATACGCGTTACAAAGCCAGCCTTATGGAGCACGGTACTTGCGAGCGGGCTTTTCTTCACCGACGATCCCAACGTGTGCGTTTCAAGCTCGATCAGGTTATCGAGATAGAGGGAAAAAGGAAGGACTTCGATCGTAGGATATGCTATAAATTAGGATCGTCCGTCAGAATCTTGTCCCTGCGATCGACAAAAGGATCACGAAAGATCGCGAGGACCGTGCTCTCTTCAGGATAAAACGTCGATTCCTCGCACACGAGAGACTCTCTCTCTCTCTCTCTCTCTCTCTCCCTCTCTTTCAAAAAATCACAGTCGCATATACATCTATTATTTTTTCTTTTTTGTATTTTCGTATCTTTTGTCACTTTTATATCTCGTCGCTTAGTCTTTTGCGATTTCCCTTTCGTTCTCTCTCTTTTTCTCTGGCATCAAAAATGTTCAGGTCATCCATTCACCAACGAGTTCACGCTTCACTCTTGCATTTAACTTTCTCTCTCTTTCTATCTTTTTCCCCCTATTCTATTTTTTCGACAAATTCGGTGACGCAATTCGCGGCAATCTCGCGTCAGCACCAAAACAATCTTTTTGAAAACAAACGTGATTCAGAGTATTATTATTATTATATAGATAAATACAATATTTAATATATTTGGAAATAACAATTAAAGCCATAATTATATATAGTAATATTTTTCGCATTTAATAAATTTCGGAGAGAAAAATACTTGATTTGATTGTTAAATATCTAAAAATAGTTTAGTAAAAAATATTTGTTTGTTTTATACAATTTTTTTCTTATTATTTGACAAATCAAATCGCATCATTTCAGTTTTCCAAATTTTTAGAATTCAAGGCTATATAACTTTTCTATTACAAATGTGCGAATAAGTCAATACTAAAAAAAAATAAAAAATAATGATATATACAGAAAGTAATTATTTACATTTTTTGAAACCATGCAACTTTTATTAAGACTTGATTCCTTTGTTAATAATAATAAAACTCTAGATAAATATATATTGATTCAGAGTCGATCAATATTAAAATCACAATTGATTTTCAGATCATTACGAGTTCACAAAATTTAGCACCAGATTGATTTTAAGAAAATAATCTCAGCAAATTTGGGACGCGCTGCGAATTCCGGCGACCGCCACACACAGAAATTGCAAACTTTCGATCGTGAATTAGAAAAAGATGAGCGATCGAATTCTTTGCAAGATGCGGAAAGACGCGCACCGCTGTCCTCTCCGTCGTGATAAACTCTCACTTTCTTTCTCTCTCTCTCTTTCTCTTCATATAATCTTCGCTAAATGGAATGTATAAAAGAAAAGGATACTTGTGCTTTCCTATCGAATCCATCGTAATCAAAAAATTCGCTACTGATCGCAATCAATAACCGTCATTGGTGATAACCATGCTAAAACGATAAGTCATCATAAGATAATATCGGTGAAATTTCGGCATCAAGAGCATTACGTTTCGACACAACAGGAAATAATCTTCTCCTCATTGATAAGTATAAAAAAGATTACAGAAAAATAATTAATATTAACTATATACGAAATACAATATTTTGGACGATTAAATTTGTGTACGAGAGTGTATATCGTTTAATAGATTTAATGTATCGTAAAAATTTGGTATCATTTGGCGTAGTTTATTAATTCAGACAAAAAACTGTTACACAGAGATATGTTCAACATACTTTTGAAAATCATTGGCTATTTGACAAATAACATAATCGCCTTAAAATAAATATATAATTGCTCGAATAAATATTGCCACAAGTTCAGAAATGTTTTCCTGTGTTTTCGCAAAAAGTTTCATTCCGCAATTTATGAAAATCTCGTCTTACAAAAATAGTTTATTCTCTTAGAGAAAAGTGATTTTAATATATATATGTATATCTTCCACGTTATGAAACTTTGACATTACCTCGATAAATTTAAAATTAATGATTAAAAGCTTACTTGCTTATCTACAATTTGGCAATATTCGTATGTCACATCTATCGAAGAGAGATAATACATTATTATCACTATTATTATCATTGTTATTGAATCTAGCAGATACGTGAATAAAAAATCGAATTAATGTGTATATATTTTTTAAACAAATAATAAGAAGAAAAATATCATTTTCCTGCGATTTACAAGTATATTGAGGAAGAGGAATATCTAAAAAATATATATTCATTTCTCGTAAAATCCCGGATGATGAAATATCGTGGCAATACTTATGCGGAATACTGTAATAATAAACGTCATTGTATTGTATATGCGAAATAAACCATGAATATAAAAATTCTTTAAGCACGCGTGTGTTGTAAACGTGCGTCATTGATGCGCGAGGCACGAATTCTAGTTTTCGGAGACACAGAGATATAAGTCAATCAACGTGATCGTTCTACATTCGTTGCCTTGATCATCGGGCGAGTGTTAATGAAATATCTCTGAGAACTGTGCGTTTCCGCGCTGACGTTCGTCAAAATACATACACTCGCGTTTATTAAATTCAAAAAGCTTAAGATTTCTACGTGTTATATTACTACGTCACTATCTCTCCTTCACGTATTCCGAAAATTTGCAACAAGAAACGAATATACATTTAAATGAAATCGCTACAAATAGTCAAATTAGAAAGAATGTCCGGCATGTCCGCTGGCAAAAGTATTTGGAATGCATGGCACTACCACAGACACGTTTCTCGACGACATGACGTAATTCTGTGTCACGTTATTATGTCGCTAAAAATTGCGGATTGTGTATCTCGGAACAGATCCGCGAAGAGGCTGCGTGATTCTACAGAACGACTCATGGTGATAATTCGCGGCATTGACTATTCGTTATTAAAGATACGGTATAAGCGGAGGTAGAAATACACCACATGGTACTTGAGACGTACCGGTCGAACGTGGAAAGGTTTTTCGCGATTTCAAATCGTACGATTTCACCGTAAAAATAGATGTAGTGAAATAGATTCCGTTCGGAGAAATAAATTTTCTACTTTGAGCTACCCTTCTCTCCACGCTACGACACTAAGCTATGTCAATTATCCGTTTAATAGTACTTGACTTTTTTAAACGCGATCACGATATTTTCTCAAAGTCCCGGTGATCCGCGAGATTCTCTCATCGTGTGGGAAAAAAAGACAGGCAACGCGTGGTCAGGAAGACGATCTCACCTAGACCTCGAGAGTGACTCAGACGTCTCGCGAACAGGGAAGGAAGGAACGAGTGTTTAAAAAATGTGGACAAGCCGTGCGGTTGTTCCAAATGGCAGTGCAAAGCTCTTCGTCTGCGGCGTCACTCCTAAGTACCGTGATCGCGCAAAGTACTTGATTGATCACTAAAGTGGTTGGACACGTATATCGACCGGTTATAAAGGCTAATAAAGGGAAAGCGGACAGGATAAGAATGGGGATTTGTTGAGCGTTCAATATCACTTGCTCCTATGGACGTTCAGGCCGGACGAGGACTTCGGTACAACTAAATCATTTGTGCCAGCAAAATATTAACTTTAATGATCCAACCAACATCAACAGACATTCACTTACGGGGAAAAAGTAACATACACGACATCATCTCATACTATTACACAACAAATCACGCGCGTAGCACAATCGGACCAGGGGTCATTTAGTTTTATGAGTTTTACAATTTTCCTGATCTATCGCATTCAGTCTCTCTTTCTCTTTTTCTCTTCCTTGCTATCCATTCATTCCGCTGCATAGGAAAGTGATATTCTTTCATACATAAAATCTAAGCTTTATAGCTATAAACTGCGATTCAAAATTTGATGCACATCATTGAGAAGCTCGGTAAGAGCTTTACAATGAGTCAACGGCGAAAGTTACCGTAAATAAAACATTCTTGTTCACTCTCTCTCTCTCTCTTTCTCATATCACACATACGCACATGCATACATACATTTTACTATATTTTTCATACGCTTTTTCTCGTATTTATCATGCTATCACTTTATTTCAGAAATTCTCCCTGAGTCTCTCGCTCTCATTTTCTCTCCGTCATTCATATACATATACATATATATATATATATATATATTCTCCCTCCAATCTCTCTTGGTGTTCCTGTCGCGCTTTTGGCATCTCATTCTCTCGCATCTTCTTCTGCTCATTTCTTTCACGTGATCGTCCATCGAAGTCATCCTCTCTCCTCGAGGTTTTATCTCTCAATCACGCGAATAGAAACCGCAGGTTTGTTCGTACCACGCATACTTGCAATCAGAATTATTTCAGCAGACTTCTCGCTTGGCCTTGATTCATTCATCTCAGTAACATTTACTTGCATTCTTCATCATCATCCGTTGTCGGCATCCGGCAGACAGGTACTTATTTTTTTTTTTGTTCTCTCTTTGTCTCGCGCGCTCTCTCTCTCTCTCTCTCTCTCGCTCTCTTTTTCTCATTCTCACTCTCACTTTCTCACTAAAGTCCCTTTTTCTCGTATCATATGGGCTGCGTTCAACACCGATTATATCGATAAAATACCGTCGCCAGATAGGGACAAGTGCAGACTCATCACTCCATTTCGTCATCATCGCTTTGGACTCACGCACATCCATCAACTCGCATCCGCACCATCCAATCTTGTTGTCTTTGTATTGTGTTTGATAGCTTTCTAGTCAAATCAAATTGCACGACAGTACAACCGTGGGGCGATCTGTAAACAACAAAAGCGAGCCAAATATCAGTCACCGTCGCTCATCTGTGCCCTTTCTTTTGGGGAGGGGGATTTCAGGCGGGCGTTTCAAATCGCGTACCAGAATGTCCGAGAAACAGAAAATAACGCTACAACGGAAAGTAGCATATTTCTGTTAATATTGAAATAATTCTTGAATGCCTTCATGTACTCACGTGCGCGCACTTTCTCTCTCTCCTTCTCTCTATATATTTCTTTCCGCCCTCCCCCTTCTTTCTTTCCTCTAATAGTCCTATCCTAATTATGGCCTATCCCCGCTGCGAAAAGCTCGCCCGTTAAACTTCACAATGCCGAAGCATGTACGATAAAATGTGCATGATAAAGGCGGAGCGCGGAAAAGCGCGAGAAGAGGAGCAGCAAAAGTAACAAAGATGAATCTCGTCGCTCTAATGGAACAATGAAACTGAAATACGAGTTGGAGAGAACTCAAAATAAAATGCGATGTTAGTGCATTGCACGTTAAAATGAGATCAAATTGCATCGAGATTATTGCGACGATTAGGCACGGCGTTTATATTTTGAAAGAATATAATGAGATACAGTACTCACCAACTGGACGTAGCATTGGCGAGATTCTTGAGCTTCCGAATCTCCTTCGCAGCCCAAGTCGCCAGCTGTTTAGTTTTGTGAGTTCGCGACTTCCTACCCTTAGCCAACAGCTCGTTAAGCTGTTCAGTTTCCACCATGGGCAACAATTTGACTCCAAACACCATAACGAGATCACCCAGTAGGCCCACCGCAGCTGACACATTGCCGTCAGAATGCTCGCGGTCCTGTGCTATCGAAGTGATGAATTGTATAATAAACGGCACGTGCGGCTCGATAAGAGAGATAGCAACGTCTGGGCAATTGTTCGCATCGCCGCGAAGACCTTGGACAATGCCAGTGTAAGCTTCGAGTACGCCCTCGCGCAACTCATTCAAATAATCGATCATATCGTAGTCGCTCCTATCTACGTTAGCCTGCGACGCCTGCACTAGCGTCTGTAGTACAACGTCCAAATATTTCTTGAACTCTGGTCCAATACTCATGGCGATGTCGCCGAAAGCCGAAAAGATCTGCGGTTTAACTGATCGATGGACGGCGTTGTTGCTGAGATTCTCGAGCAACAGCGTCATAATCTCGTCGCAGTAAGGTATCATTTTGCTCTTCAGTGCGCGGCAGATGTCACCGGTGAGACCGACCGCAGCACAGCACACTTGGTACTCGGCGTAATTCTTTAGACCAAGACAAAGGTAAGGCTTGAATGCCTCCATATATTTTAGAAAGCCTTCACCCAATACTTCGACCAGAGTCGAAACGGCCATGAGCGCATCTTCCTGTACACCGCCCGATTTGCACGAGTTCGAGTTGAACATGGACAGCAAAGCAGTCATTATCACATCGGATATTTGAGGTGCATCTTCTGGAGTGACTTTACGTAATACAGACTGCAAAGTTGCACAGAGCAATGACTGCAGATCATTGTATTGGGCGCGATCAGAGTGGCTCTGTATATGCGACTCCATCTGTAATACCTGCTGCAATCGTTCAAGTATCACCATTGTAGTCTTCTGCACAGTCATATAACAGTCGCGCGGTGAATTCTTTACCATCTCCATCAATGCCTCATAAGCAGCGGATCTCAAATTGGCTTGAGCGCCATCTGGTCGATCCGTTGTCTCTAAGAGTCGTTGAATAATAAAATCGAAGTATTGTGACATGCAATATGTTTCTGGCTGAGTGGCATCTTCGCTCACTTCAGCAGATTCATAGCTTGCCTCTGCTAATCCTGTAAATGCCCAGCATACATTGGCAGCGACGCGCGGTTCGGCTTTCAATCCATTCACCAAAGACTCCAACAGTGGTTTCAGATAGGTCTCATTGATTGCGGCATCTGGAATCATCTCACATATACGGCCGAATGTCCATGCTGCGGTATCCCGAACGACCACACTACTATCATACATCAGCTCGATGAGAGTGGGCATAGCCTGTTCCACTAACGGTTTCAATGTGGCAGGTTCTAAACCGCCGAGAATCGAGCCAAACGCCATAAGAGCTGCATCCCTATACCTCCAGTCGAGACTCTTAATGTTATCCTTGACGAAGGGAAGAACGAATGGAACAATGGATTCTTCACAGCAACTGGAGAGTAGCATCAAGCATACTCCGGCGGCTTTTGAAGGATTCCAATCGTCTTCATCATCGAACTCTTCTTGTTTGGTTAATTTTTTCATCAATACCGGTACAAGATATTGTAAAGCTCCTTTAGCATAATGTCGCGAGACTTTCAGCGGCGGGCGGCCTCCTTCCGATGCTTCTCCTTCTTCCATTGATAAGTCAACTTCCTCATCAGATACGTTCGACCAAAATTCTATTCCCTGAAGTGCCACTTCATCAGTGTCGGATTTCATAGCTTCTAAAGTAATCTGCAAAAAAAATAAAAATTTATCAGTAATTTTGTATACATATTACAGGAAAGCGATAATTTGGAAAATCAAAGCCATTTTTTCCAATCTGGAAAGAGAGAAATAAGACAGCTTTAACTGTATACCTTTCTTTTTTTTACTTTTAATATTATTTGACATTGTAATAGTTTTTATCTAAATAAATTAATTAAATAGAAACTTACAGGAAACAGTGCTGGAGCCATATATGGTTCCATATATTGGTAATACAGTGACATAATTTTCACAAGACACTGTAACGCAGCCACTCTGATCTGGGTATTGGTGGACTGAGTGGCTTCGCACACGACTTCCATTATGAAGTTTCGTTCTGTCTGTAAGTGATTAAAATCTCAAAACGTTAGTTGTTTATCACAAATTGTATGGTAATTATATGCCTAATACTAACCTCTTTCTCAAAATTTCCTTTAGTAAATTCCAGGGAATTGTATAAGGCGCTTGTTGCTGCTAGTCGAACATGATTTGACGTACTGGAACCCTTCATACCGTGAATGATAGCAGTGAGAATCTCATTTGATTGCGATACCAGCACTTCACTCTCAATCTCCTGACAGATATATCCAATAGTCTCTAGAGTGGCTTCCTTCATCACTTCGGTACTGGACGGGTTGACAACATTATTGACTAACAATGGAATTAATTCGCTCCATTGTCCCACAGGCAATTCGGCAACAGCAACATAAGCGACACATTGCGCCGCAGAACTTGGCCTATTGTTTTCTGTTCCTAATGCTCCTAAAATCTGCAAGAATAAATATCCCACATATCTGTCATATAAAGGAAAATGATATATGTTTCAGCAGCTTGATCGCTATAAAATTTTATTTCTTAACATACATAACATAATAAAACCTTTCTAACAAATATGATTAAATATTCCAGGTATTCAGACATACAGAGTTTCTATTCTACAATTTAAAAATTATCTTTGAAAGATAAACATACATATATAAAAACGAAGATAACATAAAGATAGAAAAAAGAAACATTGTATTCTCTTATTAAAGATTCCTGATGTTAGAGATAGATAAATCATATGAATATTATTTTGTAATTTTAGATAAATGATAAAATCATCTCTGCTTGATAAAGTCAGAGAAGGTGCATTAAAGTTTTAATAATATAGAGATATAAGAATATGTCTTACATTTTTCTTGATATAATCCCTTGTTTCAGCAGGGATAGTGAGCCAGCGTTGCTGGTACTGGAACTTCATGTCTGGGTCCTTGGAGGTAAGTTGGTTTTTGAGCTGTAGACCCGCTGCCATGCGGGCGACGGGGCTCGCGCCGACTGTGACCAGCACGGCGCTGAGTCGTTGCACGAATTCATGCTGGAAAAAACACAACGATAAGTATTATAACGCAGACATTCCCTTTTGCAAAATTGTCGATCGTCAGTCCATCGAGTTACTCACAAGATTAGAGTCGGCCGCATGCTGCAGAAAAGTCTGCGCTGCCACGAGCTCATTCTTATCTGAAAATGAGAGAGGGACATGTTAATCGCGTGCGCAGCGGAAAATTATAGGTTAGACAATCGAGGCGAAGGCGCCTCGCGTATCGCGAACAGCGACGTGCAGATGCGAGCAACCGTCGCACGAGACAATACTTTTCCGGCGGGGAACAAAGCGCCTAGCAACAGCACGACGGGGCGCGATATCGTGCGTAACCGCGTGCGAAATGGCTCGCGATCCCGTCCGCGCGATAAAGACGACGAATGCGCTGTTGGAAAACGACGGTGAAGCCGAAGACGGCGATAGCCGCGAGAGAAGCACGTTGCGTATGAATTTTTCGGAGCATCAATTGCGACGCGCACGCGAAACGATTTTTGCGACTTTAATTTCGGCACCATCGGCGATCGGGATCGTCGTTGCGTGCGCGCGAATATTGCGTTCCCCATGATACGAGATATTCCGAAAAGACGGACGCTTGACCGAGAAAATCGTGCGGGCCGGTATAACGTGACGTCGGCGACGATGGCACGATGGGTACGGACTCGACACACTCACCCGATGAGACGGTCCTCTCGAGGAATTGGATCAGCTGCAACGTCGTTGGATCCATCTGCATGGCTAACGGCAAATCAATCTCGTTTACGGCGCGATTCGTCACGAGTCCCGCGATTACGACGGGAGATATACAGTATAGTTTACGCCTGTTCTTTGATACGAAAGTTCTCGGCGCGACCGGCGGATATCCACATGTAGCCACCACCGACTCAACTGCCTTCGACTTTCCCCCTACCCTGCACACCCACTTCCTGTGCTGGCAGTCTATCTTCTCTCCTTCTCCTTCTCTCACTTGAAATCGGCGGCGCGATTAATCGCCCTCTCTCACTCTCTCTCACTCCTAGCATTCGCTTCCTTTGCACACAATGTGCGGCGCAGTGATATCTGCACCTCTTTGATATTCACGTGCCCGAATCTACGTACGAACCGCGATTCACACCGGGTGAAAACGCAGCCCCTTGCGAAGAATAATGCGGAATCGACGCAATGACGGTCCCGGGGGCGAAACTACCGTCGCATTTTTCCATTACGATCGTATTGTGTTTTCGCGAGCGCGGAACTACTTTCTCAGAGCGTGCTACCGCCTTGCAACTCGCATGCGCCAGCTGATGCGCGCGTCACCTGGCACTGCTTGCCAGCAGCCGCATTGGTTAAGCATCCGTGCGCAAGATTAAACCGTTACGTTGGTGGGTCTTTTGATTTTAGATGCTCAAGGTAAGTTGCAATCTCATCTTTCGAGGAATATCATCTCTTTCGCACAAATATCATTTTCGCGAATACGGACAATTTACGAGCGTTCAATATCATCGCCCGCCATAAATATTTGCTACGTATACAGAGAGACATTTAATAATACACCATTCAAACTTTAATCATTAAGGAATTTTCTAGAAATTTATATTACAGATAGGTACGTAACATTAACTAAAATATATTTGATACTATTTTGAAAGTTAAAATGTCGGATCATTGTCTTTTATCTATCACAGATCAATCTGCTGCAAATACATGAGCCAATTTTATTATATAGGTTATTTTGTACATGTGTGTCCGTTATCTTGTAAAAAATATTATAGAAAAATATATGTATATATCTTAGATCTATTTCTATATGTATATGATAGTTATTTAACATAGTGATTATGATTTCTTTACAGGTGACAATGTGTCTACGAGTGTGTTTCGACATTTTTAAACCCATACAGCATAGGAAGATTAATATACAAACACATTACAGATTACAGGTATGTTTACTACAAGATTGCAAATATTATGCATCTTTCTTTTATTTACATTAGACTTGGTTCATTTTCAGCGAATTTAACATTGAAACTGAGAATAAATAAACGTATAGCTGTTTAATCTCTTACTCGAATATTCTTCTTTAAACATGTATAAAAACTAAATCTTTAAAAAAATATTTTTAACCAATAATGCGTGTATATAACTTAATATAAATTAATTAATAACTCAGAATTATTTCCAAGAACATTGCAAGTTCATACATATTTACAAGAATCTTAGGATTGTATTATTGATAACGTCAATATTACATCTGTGTCACACTATGTTCCGAATACATTAGTCAACAATCAATATTATCTTTTGCAATTATTCATATTAATTTATTACCGGTATAAAAGCTTGTATAAAGAAACCTTATTACAATTAAAACAGCATCAATGTCTGGATCTCGATTGTTCGCATATGTAAATTCTAAAACCGGTATGACGTATTAGAGCTACGGCCAGGTGTGCACAACTGTCCTTCATAGTTGGTAGAATGGATTAACGTAAAAAGCTGTCCTTGAACTAAAAAGATGTCGGATGCATCGCGAATTGTTATAGACAAGCAGAGGAAGAAATATAAACGAAGGGTGAGTGAGAGGATTTAGTAGAAAGGGCGCGAAAAACTAGCCGATCGTTCTCGTTTTAGTAGATTTAATGAAACGATATACAGAATACATTTGCTTTCGTAATGCAACGCAACGCATTCTCGCGTGCCTTACCATCTATATCACAAGTCAATTTTTTATTTATAAAATATAATCGTTATAATTTTTTTTGTTCTCACGTCTTGCCTTTGAACTGCCTCCCTTCGTCATTTATATCGAAAGTATATATATTTATATATATATATATATATTTATATGTATATGATCAGCATATAAAATGCGCGATATTTATATATATATATGTGTGTGTGTGTGTGTAAAATATATAGAAAGCGCATCACGAGTTACGGTAGACAAAACTTTCCATTGATTTCGTTGCAGCTAACCGTGTAGTATCCTGAATAGTAGGCTGCTCCTTGCTCCGTTATAACGGAACGGCAAAAGAGAGAAAGAGATAGGAAAGGAGAGAGGGAGGGAGAAGGCGAGAGAAGTAAAACGAGTATATCGAGAAGACAGAATATGTCGAGAAGGCGGATATGAAAATAGGGAAACGGTAAGAGCAAACTAATGACGCGAGAAAGAAAGTAGAATAAAAGGCGAATAGGAAAGAGAGAGAGAGTGTGTGTGTGTGTGTATATGTGTGTGTTAATATTCGAGTACGGTATTACACAGTGACATATTACGCTATGCGTCGCACCGACGATCGACGGTCGTATGGATGAAAAGATTGGCGCCAAGTATTCTTCTTTCGTATTTTTTTACATTGCAAGCCGCAAAAGTTACATATGTCGCATACTTTCTCTTCTTCTTTTTCTCTCTATCTTTATCTTTCATGCATAGATCGCGTAATCACACGGCGAGATCACATGATACTCGCGATGCAATTAATTACCACTTCTCAATTCGTACGGCCGTCGATATTTTCGTCATTTCCATCAGCTTTCCCCGTTTCGTTTCCTTCTTATTAATTTACGATTAATGCATTCAATCATTTGCATAATATGTAGCATATAAAAAGGGAGAGGGGGAAGAAAGATCGACGATCTATCAAAAGATCATAATGCTTTTTTTTAGTTTGAATCTTCTTACAACACTTATGTGGACGTTTGTTGGCTGCTATTCACATTGTCTCTTTGGCTATGTGTATATTAATTTAGTCGATTTATTTTCGGTACAACGCTCATTCTTCATGGTGCATATATATATATATATATATAGATTAAGCGCGTGTCAGAGTACATTTGTCATACATTTATAAACGCGATTTTTTGGCCGAGCATATATGTGTATATGTGATGTGTGGTATATGGGTGCAGACATTCGTACAATAGAGTGAAGCAGTGAAAAATTAATCAAAAAGTAAAAAATGTAATTTTAAAAGGCATTTAATTAATTTTACTCAAATAAATTTGTCTTGTTTACATCAAAACAAGATACTTATTGATTTAAAAACCTAACATTTATTAGATTCTCAAGTTGGAAGTTTTTACAATGATACCAAATTCACAGATATTGAAAAATATGTAACCAGAAAATTGTATTTGCAAGTTAATGTTTATAAAAAGAATTGTGTGATTATGTTCATGTTTCGACTAATTTAAAAATATAGTTAACTATAATTTTTACAATTATTTTTAATTTTTATTTTTATAAGGGACATTCGTTTCTCTTAATAGTGTGCTTATAAAAGTGAGAAGAGTTTCTACAATGCACACATCAAAAAGTTGCTCTATACATAATTTCGAGAAAAAAATTCAAATTACACCTTAAAATAATTAGTTCTTCTTCAAAATGATATAGAGAAAATTTAATAACTTGTGCATGAAGAAAGCGCGTTATGAGAAACTAATCTGAAATTTATTTAGAAATTTAATAAATCTTAGAAATGCATGTAGTGCATTATATGTGTGACGTGTTTTCTTTCAAACATCGTAATTACCTTTCCATCATTTTGACGAAGAACTGTGCGACAAGTTCCGTATTGTTTTCACGGTGGAATATCCTGTACATAAACATCTGCCGTTTTACGAATCAGCGATAGATATAGATAAACTCAGTGTTACGACGTCGATCGAAATAATTTATTAACAAAATTTCGGAGAGAACTTGCAAATAATCTGTTGATCGAACATTTATTGCATACATCGATGAAACGGGGAGAAGGGGATAGATTTACACCTAGCGGAAAATTGACTGTTATTTCGTTACAGTAATGACAGATAATCGGTTTAGACAACAAACGTTGGGACGATCGCGTTTGTTTGGTTGTGAGAACGATTTTATTGTTCAGGCCCAAACGATCCGATTTTGTCCTCCTCCTCTTCTCCTACCTTTCGCATTTCTTTCTCTCTCGCCTGTTCTCCTTATGACAATTTCTCTTAAAAAATAATTCGCCGCAGTGCTGGGTCCAGGGATGATTTTTCAGGATCAGGAAGACATCAGTCTCGCGCTTTTATCTTCGCGTAGACTCTCGTTAAAAAAGATACATATATAGAATAAAAAAACATATACATCATTTCGAACCTCTCTTTCCTGCTTTACGGAAATCGGAATTCTTTTTGTGTTTCTCTCCCGTTCTAGTCGAGTCTTTTGTGAAATCTTGATCTCGATCCTTCTGCGACTGATAATTCCTCTCCTGAAATCTTTTCTGGACTTGACACTTTATTCGCGCGGACAAAAAAGTCAATCCCTATATTCGAAGATCCCGTCAAAATATGAGGACTGATATGAGGAGAAAGTAAGGCAAATCTCAGACAAAGCGCTTGTCCTCGAGGATTCGCAATTGCACCCAAGCGTTTCTTATAAATATGAAAATTTTCGTTTTTTGTTATATTGCCGCGTAAATCGATGCCAATGTCTGCTTCATTTTTTTATCATTAACACCAAATTATTTATTTTTTAGTTATTTTTATATTCTGGAATATTTTCTTTGCCTATGCACATCTAGTCCATTATTAAATATTTATTTTCGCAATGGACGGACGAAAACATTTATATTTACCGAAAAGACATTATTTTATAAATATTTCACAAGCTCAACGACTAATGATATTGTTCCTATATGCCTAGAAATATTTGTTATAATCTCTCATAGCTATGTTAAAAGACTTTTTGTCAAAAAATGTTTGTTTTTAGAAATTCTAAAGGCAAGATTTTTATATTTCTAAAATTCTTCAATCGATAGAATCATAACGATCTTATTTCTCACGTTACAAAATATCTTGACAGGACATTGGCACCAATGGCATTTGGCATATTTTAAACAAGAATTTTCTTATCTTATTGCTATCAATTTTGCAGGGCGAATCAGTTTCCTTCAAACGCTTTCGAAATTTTGTACCCTTCGCACGATCCTCGAATAAGGAAACGATATCGACACTCTGGCTCATGTTATTCTAATTTCGATCGCAAGGGTTGCTCGAGCCGTTGCACCCTCCGATTCTGTTTACCTTGCATTCTTACCGGGCATTTTGTCTTTTGAACACTTGCACACGTATTTATCCGCAAACGTGGACGTACTATTAACGAATCATTTGGTACATGGAGAAATGTTCTTTGCGACATTATTTTTTTGGAAATTATGGACGTATTGTCCATTGGTTGTCTTGTATTTTTACGATAAAACAAAATTTTGGGCGCTAGAAACGGAATTAATAGACTTTTTTGTAGAAAGATAATTAGAGTATTAACTGACTTGATTAATCATTCATTATGACATTATATCGCTAATGTTTAATACACATATGATATCATGCATACCATATAAGAGCTGTCATGCCGATATTGGACAGTATAGCAACGATTGCGTTCACCATATGTGATAAGTATATTAGAGCATGTAATTTAAACGAAACATTTTGAATATCTTTTTTTCTCCAATGCATTTTTCAGGGATGAATATATTGATATAAATCAATAAAAATAAAAATTTGATGGTAACATTATTATAATCAAGTATATAAGTTTCCGCGGAAATGTTGTGTTAAGATTATTATTATGGCGAATCTAATTTTCTATTATAAAGGAAAGCATTCCTTTATAATAATTATTAATAAATAGCAATATATATCAAAATTATTAATTAATTCTTTACGGCCAAAATTATTTTACAGATTTGCACTTGGTAGTTAAATATTATTGATCACGATTTCTAAAGAACATATGATGTTCTATATATAAAAAATTATTTTTTGCCAAATCAACTATGTCTCATAAACTCATCTTGGTATAAAATGAATTTCTTTTCGTACGCGATTGTAATGGAGATTTTTAATTAGTATTGACAAAAGTTTCAGAAATATCGCAAAAATTTACGAAATCAAAACAGTAAATGAAGATAAAATGAGGCTGATCCCTGTTTCTAGCGACAGAAATATATGCGGATATTTGACTTATTCTGTGCACCTTGTTATGTGCGCGGAATAAGTCAAGAGATCATGCATCAAAAACATGACGCGACTAATTGCTAAACAAAATATAGAAGATGTTAATTCAAGGATTTACAATCGTAAAGAATTAATAAAAAAGCAAAATCGATCTGGGTATCGATTCTGCCCAATCCGCGATGCGTCGAGCATTTGCGGATACATACGATTTTAGATTAACATATACACACATAATTATCATATCTATTGTGCACGTACAGGTAATTAATGCGGTTTCTGTGTAAATGTGTCTCTGTTTATGTATGTGTTTATGTTTGCTTATATGTGTTTGTATGGATCACGGTGTGAAAACAATGCCTGATTTGTCGTGTTTACGAAGCTCGGATCGCTTTATGATAGCGACGCATAGTGGTTATCGTAAGATTACATTGGTCGGAGTAACTACGCCTGAACAAAAATAGATTTCAGAATCATCTAATGGAATATATGAAGATAATTAATTGCAATAACTATAAAAATTTAATCTTGGACTTATTATTGATTTTGTAAATATTATCTCGAAAACTAAAAAGAAAAAGCTCAGTATATCTGTGTAAATAAAATAAAATTAGGCTTATAAACAATGAAAAGCAAAGGACAAAGAGAGAGAAGAGAAAAGAAAGCTAAAGAGAGAGAGAGAGAGAGAGAGAGAGAGAGAGAGAGAGAGAGAGAGAAAGAAGTTATTAATTTTTAATATAATTTTTTAAATAAAATAAAATATATTTTAAAAAAGAGAATTCTTTTGCATATACTTCTCTTTAAGATTTTTATATTAAAATTTTCATATTTATCTCAAGAGTAGAAATAATGATTAAATCTTTTTTCGCTGCATGCAAAGTTATTCCCGATCTGCAATCTTACTTTATCTTACGGTGTACTTGAATGTGGATAAAATACAAAGATACATCAAAAATAGAGATGCGTGCCGACTGCGGTAATCCTGGAGACGAGGATGCCTGTTTAGCATTCTCTCTCGTCTGTCGTGTCAATCGAAGGGCACTGGTGCGATGAAGGACGTTTTAAAACGACGACGACGACGACGGCGATGGTGAAGCTTACTGTAGCGAGACAATGGTAACACAAAGTGGTAGTAAAGGTAACGCTGGTAACAGTGGTAGTAGTGGTAGTAACGTCATAGAGTAATAACGCTATTAATGAGTAGTAATAAGTATAACGGTATAGTAAAGTAGTAGTTAAGTAGTAGTAGCGGCGCGTTATACGTATATAAATAGGACATTCTACGTTAGTTTGATTAAAAGTAAATGTCATAACGTAATAGGTAACTTTAAGCCGGGCCCACCTCGCCATCGTACTGAATTCACTTTTTTTCCTTTCTCACTCTCATTCTCTCTTTCTTTCTTTCTTTCTTTCTCTCTGTCTCTATTTTAAACGAACGAGGTGAGCCCGTGGTTGTTCGCCTTAGCTCTCTAAAATCACATAAACGCAAGAGTAGTGGTAAAGAACCGATTGATATCGATCATGCGCCTTAGACAACGCCCCAATGACACTGACGATGCCGAGTTTGGTTGTGAGTGCATTGCGAGAAAAAAAAAGCTCCACGAATAAAAAAATCTGAAGTTCATCAAAGTTCCCTGGTGAAAATGTTTAAATCGAATCTGTGAACTAAAACTGTAAAATCTATTTGTACATTTAGTCATTCTAATTTCGATATCAAAATATGCGATTGAATTAAAAGATGCGTTAAGCTTTTTCTATTCATTGATAATTTATATAGCAAAGCTATGCAATTTTAAACTACTAGGATGGATCTAGTTGTGTAAAATGCTTGTAAAAATGCCTAGTAAATTTACGATTTAAGATTCATTAATATCTGAAATATTTGTTGAATTCTTGTGTGATAAATCTCCTCTTAAAAAAGACTGACGTATATAAAATGTGTAAAAAGTATCTATAAAAATACTACAATTGAAAATCTATCTAATAAAATAGTTCACAATTTCCCTTTACGGTTTTCCTTAAACTCATAAAATAATAGTACGTCGCTTCTAAACTCATTTTCCATTATCATAGATATCCAAGAGACATGTGTTGCTGTTAAATGATGAACCTCACAGTTTACCTTTACATTCCAGTTTTCATCATTTAATTTTTCATTCGATATTCTTTACCGTGCTCAATCCAAATCAATTTGACTTGAGAATCCAAAGCGCACATTATTAGGACAGATATGACTACATGATATAAAACAAAAAAGAAATAATAAAAAATATATATATTTAATTCGACGTAGAATTGCATCAATTCTTTACACGCATTTCGATAATCAATCGATGCATCTGCACTCGGCATCGTCCGGCCGTCAAGGGCGTAACCGACAGTCATATCCTACGTCTACTGTCAAGACGGGAGAGCGTCATTCACTCTCCTCGTCATTGCTCTGATATGTTGCGAATCGCCGATGCGTTTTCCAGCGACGGGCAAGGTATTGCCGAAGATATTACCGAGATGTTGGAGAAGTGACGGGTCGGCGCATGTTAGCCACGGGAACGAGGCGAGGCGAGGCAAGGAGAGTCTCGTACAAACTAGATAGAAAAGTGAGAAAAATTTGCGTTCCTCGCGCGGAAAATCTTCCCGTCTCAGAGAGAGGAATCCCTCCTTCCATCCGCATCCGAGTCCGCGCGAAATCTGCTATAACTAGAAGAGGGAGAATAGCGAAACCGCCTCGCAACTCGCCTCACGCCCGCTTTCCACTTGCGCTGACTTAGTAGTCGGCAATAGCAATAGTAGCTTACTACTAATAGTAACGACGTCTTCGACGCCCGCCACTCGTCGCGCATGCAGAGACCTGCGTCCATGCATTCGTACATGATACACACAATTGCTTATTCACACATGTACACATTCACTCGCACATACACGCGTAGAACTTTTCCTTAAGATTACCGTTCACGCACGTTGAATCCGCGCGGATAATTTTCACGCTCGTTCGTACGACCAGTAATGGTTCTCTTTGCTCTTCCTGCCCGACGAATCCTTCATGATACTCTTCACGAAGTACGACAAGATGTCAAGGCTTCGTCGAGGACCGCAATGTACCCGCGAGATCGCGCGAGAAGTTACACGCAAGAAGAGAATAAAGCTACGTGTAGTAATACGAACTAAGAAGGATGCAATTAGAACGAAGATAACGCAACCGCACGGGTCTGAGAAAGTAATTGTTCTATGTGCTGGCGAGCCATAGACTATGCTCAGCTCAGTTTAAAAGGGCAGACTACCGACAAACATCGTCTCGATTAGAGGAGGTGCCGGCACCAGATCCTCCAGCTTCAGGTAGAAGATTCGCTGGAGGCCCTGGACCGAGAGACTCCTCAGCTCCGGTAGTTTGCCTAGTAAATAAGACAGGTACTGCGATTTCCTCTGCGCCTCGGCGTTGTAAGTCACGTGGTCACGCAAAGACGAAACAATCTTCATCTGTAACTGTTCCATGCGCTGCGGCTCCTTTAATCCATATCTCTCTGAAATTTTACAAAAAAAACTTGAGTGACGTCATTATTATCGATTGAAAATTACACTATACTAAAAATTAGATCGCGAAAATCTCTGAACAATATAAACAATATTCTATATTTTACAAAAAAACTTGCTATTGATCTTATAATACAATTTAAGATTTAATTGTGGCATCATTAACATTCACGAGATTAAGAAATACTGATCAATTAAAGTATAGTAATATCAGTCACGCAACTTTCAATACGTAGCTATCTAATGGAAACTGCGAGTGAACGCGCCTGTAAACCGCACACCTGCATGTCCGGTTGCCAATAGATCGCGTGCAAAACGCGGAGCACCGTCGTTCCTTTCGTCGGAACATCAATAATTAATTGATTCGACGAATTAATTATTTATCCCGTAGACAGGTCGGTATAATCGGAATACAGGTTAGGGGAACAGAGTGAAGGGAGATTGAAAGCGCCATTAAAGCGACTATTATTAAAATTGCAAATTGACAACTATGCGATCACTATACAATTTATATTTATAGTAAGTAACAGTGATAATTATAAATGTAGTAATCTAAACTTGATTGTTTAATTAATAATATAATGAAAAGTGTGAAAGTATCAAACGAATTATATACGAGTACTAACCAGTAATGAGGGTGAGAGCGCACAGGCAGGCGAAGGCGCTAATGTCGACCTCCAAGAAGTGAAGGGCTTTGCAGAAGTCGAGAATGCTGTGCAGCCAATCGCCGAAACTGCGCTGACATTGTTCCAACGCCAGGACGACACCGTTGCAGAACACCAGTTTAGTATCGTCCGGATTTGTGCGGTACGCCAACCTGAGTACGAACAATTCCAAGCTGGCTGATTGGAAGAGCAATTCCTGGAATCAGATTAATCGCAAAATTATTAATATGCGATTATCGGTAAAATGCAAACTGTTAAATTAATCAAAATCACCATCAGATTAATCAAAACAAACTATTTTATCTCATTTACGTTATCAAATTACATTTATAAAGAAATAACAATTAGATTTATAGTTTGATTTAGATATAATCTGACAATAAGCAGCAAAATCTTCTCACTAGTTTTAATGATATATTAACAAATTAACATCTACTGTCTTTTCGCGAGCAGTTTACTAGACAGCCGCTCGTCAAAAGCTCGTCAAGACTGACCTTTTAGAAAATGTATGAACTATCGATTTCTATAACCGCTAGTTCCCAATGGATATCGTCCGAAAATCGATACCTGACCGGCTTGATATATACTACGAAAGTGACGTATGTCTCGATGACAAAAGAGACGAAGACACGATGAAGAATGAGTAATTAAACTAAATGAAGAATCGCGGATTCAATGTAAAAATTCTATAATTGGAAAGTTTTCCTGATTTTTTTTTGAAGAATTATCTTCCAATTTTTGAATTGTCTAAAGTTTTTATGTATCCTTGACTGTATCTTATCGCTCACCTGATCTTCCCGTACTAGATCCGTGAATCCGGGGATTTTGTCGGCAAAGTTTCGGATGACGTCGATCGAGGTAGTTAACAGATTGTAGAATTGTTGAATCTTCTCGGCCTCGGTCATCGGGGGGTCGCCCGGTCTCGGTTGTCGGTATTGCGAATAATCGAGACTCGCCTTGTCCGGCGTTGTATCCAAATGGGCACGTACCAGAGCCGTAATCAAGGAAACCGGCGGACTCGGTGGAGATTCCTGCGGTGACTTGGGCTTTGAAGGCAATCTGCCTCGCCGACCTTTCAAAGAATCTGTTCTAACAACCTGTGCAACGATTAAATAATATAATCAGTTATTGATTTTATTTCACATCCGTTCGCGTTACAGTTCTTGCTATCATTCAAAACAGGCTTTAAATCTTAGAAACAACTTTGACAAAATTCATTGAAACAATTAATCATCGCGAGAATTTATTATTTTATCATACTTTAGAATTTTGAAACTCGATATAAGCTGATAAATTCGAGAAAAAGACGTTTTACAATTATTTTGTGCAACGTAATGTCATTATTTACCTCCTTGACCATGCCGACCATCAGGCACTTCTGAAACCGGCAGAACTGGCAGCGATTTCGGCGGCGCTTGTCCACCGGGCAAGCTTTCTCGGCCAAACACACGTACTTGGAGCCTTTCTGCACGGTCCTTTTGAAGAAGCCCTTGCAGCCCTCGCAAGTGCGCACGCCATAATGTTGACAGGCCGCGGTATCGCCGCACACGGCGCAGAGCTGACTCGGACTCGGGGGTGCGCGTTCTCCACTGGTACCGCTTCCGGGCGATGGCGAACTGACAGTGGAGCTTGCGGTGCCGCCGCTGCCGCGCGGCTTCGGGGACTCTATGCTCCCACTACTGTTAACACGACACAGAACGCGCATTGATCTATAATCCGTCGCTAGTCAGAACAGGGATTCTCCCAAAACTGTCGCGTCTCGTGTCCTCGTGAAACGTGTAATACGTGTCATATGATCGACAGTATGAATCATATTTTCCAATATTTATGATAGAATGGAAAATCTGTCATATATATAAGTTTGAAGATATATTACATTTTTTTTTAATTAAAAATTTAATTAGAAATACTAAATACACATTTGAGTTTTTTGCGCCTCTATATTCTTTAAATAAACTTGATTCAACAATTAAAATTGTGACTAAACCATAATAAATTTAAACAAGATAGTATGTGAAAAAGTTTCTCGTTTCTTTCACATTAGAATGCCGTTAATTTAGACGAGGAGCAATGAGACGTGATTTTATTTATCATAATTATCTCGTGAAAAATCTTACCTTGCCGACTCTGATCTCTGAGTAGGCAGCGACGCCCTTCGCGACCTAGTGGTGCCAATTACAACGCTAGTATCGACATTAGGACAGAGATCAGTAGGAGCTACGGGAGTAGCGACGTTGGCGATGGCCGATGGTGCCCCATAAACCATAGGCACGGTGACAGCCACACCATAGGATGGATCCTGTCGATGATTCGAGGGCGGAACGACTGTCGTTGCCGGAGTGGGCGCCGATTCCGTAGGAAAGTAACTTTGATGATGATGCGGGGCCTGTTGTTGTTGATGATGCGGCGGATGATGGTGAGGATGTTGCTGCTGCGGCTGTTGTTGGTGCTCGTGATAGGATACTGTAGCCGGAAATTCGGTCGGATAGTGAGTGGTGGTGCAAGGATATACTGAGGTATCGTAACATTCATCATCCATCTTGATGCCAAGGCCCTGGAGTTCCTGTCTATATCGCTGCACTGTGTAGGTCTCCTGGAAGCTCGGCAAGGGTGTAGGACTGCGATCAAAAATATATATCGCATTTTATACAAATCCCGTATATAAAATTCTATTATTCAAATTGTTTCGATAATATTATATTAAAGATAATATAAATAGTTTTCTTGCCATATTACTTGAAAAAAACTCTTGTAAAAATTAAGATTATCAATGTTAAAAATTTGAAAAAAGAAATCTGCATATATACCTAAGGGAATCGGTCTGGATGTCCTCGGGGAGAGAGGGCGGTGGTGGTGGTGATTGCGATGGCTGTTGATGGTGTATATTTTGGTGAGACTGAGCAGACTCATCGACCGAAGATACGGCTTGCGGATTTCCAAGCTGCAACTCTGGAAAGGGGTCCAGCTCCTCGGGCAAGCTTCCGGCATCCGCAGGGTCTGAATAAGGACCACTTAGCAATTCCGCGAAACTGCTTCCGAAGGAGCTCTGTAATGAAAAATCGCGACCATATCTATAAGCAACGGCATACAGAGTATATAGTACCAGAATCTATATGATAAATAAAAAAGTTATGTAAAATTTGAAAATATAAGACAGCACAAAAATAATTTTATAAATATTAGAAAAATAGAAAGCAAATGTATTGGCGTAATAATAGTTTATAGAATTAACCAAACATAATAAAAAGATACTTTAACAATAAATCTTTACATAATTCGATAAAATATCATTAACAATTTCTTAATAAAAATTTATATTACACAAAAGTTTGACGCAATAAAAAAAGCGCGATAAATATTACAAAATATTAAATATATAGAAAACCGAGAAAAAATAAATAACAAAAGAAGAAATGAAAGGAATATAAATAAAAAATACCTGCGTAGTACAAATGACGTGAGCCAATTTGAACACCATATCGATATAAATTTTACGAATCTTTTGTTTTTTAATTACATACCGAATAAATGAAAATCGATTATCAATTTTAAACGCCGATGTTTTTTTTTTCCTTGAAAAAAGCGAAGTTATCACCTCCGGAAAGCCGTGCGAACGACAAATCGAAGAACCCAACTGCAAGGCAGAAACATTGCTCGAGCACAATTGCGAGCCACGGCGAGACATCGATGTACAATCGAGGTGCGCAGTGAGGATGTTCGAGAGAGGATTGGACAAGCCAAACTCGTATCGCGTGTTGTCTATAAGCTAGCGTTCGATAGAGACTTAGAGCCTCTTTCTTTCTTTCTCTCTCTTTCCAGCGCGATAAATATTACAAAATATTAAATATATAGAAAACCGAGAAAAAATAAATAACAAAAGAAGAAATGAAAGGAATATAAATAAAAAATACCTGCGTAGTACAAATGACGTGAGCCAATTTGAACACCATATCGATATAAATTTTACGAATCTTTTGTTTTTTAATTACATACCGAATAAATGAAAATCGATTATCAATTTTAAACGCCGATGTTTTTTTTTCCTTGAAAAAAGCGAAGTTATCACGGCCTCCGGAAAGCCGTGCGAACGACAAATCGAAGCACCCAACTGCAAGGCAGAAACATTGCTCGAGCACAATTGCGAGCCACGGCGAGACATCGATGTACAATCGAGGTGCGCAGTGAGGATGTTCGAGAGAGGATTGGACAAGCCAAACTCGTATCGCGTGTTGTCTATAAGCTAGCGTTCGATAGAGACTTAGAGCCTCTTTCTTTCTTTCTCTCTCTTTCCTCCCTTCTTATTCAATTAATTATACTCGATANNNNTCCCTCCCTCCTGATTCAATCATTGATAGTCGATAGTCGATAGACGGTAAAACACTATAGCAGCCTGGTTAAATATTCCCGCGGCAATGGGACGATAATAAACGACGCTGATACATCTTATAATTCAACAAGAAATTATACGTATTACAAGATATCGTAATAAGAGAATTACTCAATCGGCCGTAAAATATCCAAACGGTAAACTGCTCACCTAACTTTCAAAATTAACGATGAAGATTTATTACTTCTTGATCTGCTCGGAGCGATTTGCGTGATCGCGCAATAATACTTTCCTTTCTGCTTGTGAAACAAGTTCATTAAATTTTGCAAAACTAATGTGCCTTCAATCAATTGCGATAAAAATATAAACGTAATAACAGAAACAAATAGTTTAATGTAAAATATCTATCCAATTCTTGCTAATTAATTCTGGGAAAAAAAGAGAATATACATTCAATAAAAAAATATTATTTTCATGATATTTACACATTTTCACAAATGATGCAATATTATATCCGCCAATGAAATGATAATAGTCATCTTTTTCAAAGACCAAAACTTAGTTGAAAGAAATCCACATCACCATTAATAAATTTGAGTTCTGAAGAAATATCTGTGTATTAAAATCCGAGAATGAAAAACAAAAATACTGTGGCAGGGAGAGAGAGAGAGAGAGTAGACCGAAGGATAACATCACGAGAAGAAGGACGGGGATGATCGAGGAGGGTGGATATTCAATTTGCAAGTGCCGGTTCCGCTTCGGGCTGACATTTCGTTCATCGCTCCCCCGAGAACCGGCGATCGAAGCCTCGTCTTTCCAGACCATGAATAAATGTCCTGCTAAACGGCGTCCTAAAAGCGCCCCTCCTCCTCCACCCTCTTTATTTCTTGCCGTTAAATCATCGAGACAATGTTGGTGCTGGTCCGCTAATTCCGCGGCACATTCCCATTTTAATCATTAACTGACTGCAATGCCATTTCATCCAGCACGAAGAAGAAAGCAGATATAAACAGATTTTATCGAAACAGGGTAGAAAGGAAGACATGGAGAAAGGAGAAAAAAATGAGAAACAGATAGGACAAAATGCAGATTATGCGTAATGAATGCAGATGACGGTCACAGAAATATGGGAGAATTTTGTTATATATACCAATGCGGAATCATCGTGGAATCCCGAGAGCCCGAGAGTCGATAAGAATTAGATTAACCGTCGGATCGTGACGCGATAATTTCAAGCTGGTCGCGTAAAAGCGAGTTCATGGGAAAGAAGGTGGATGGCAATATCTCGTAATGCTAATATGCCATACGATTGTCGTTTGATATGTAGCGCCGGCTGCTTTGCTCCGATAAGAGATAATCGTACGATAAGAAATGATCAAAGAGAGGAAAATGGCGCGTTATGCAAAATACTGAAGAAGTGAAAGAGATTTCAGAAAAGAAGATCAATAAATCTTACAGCTTAATATCAGCTTTAAAACAATTTAATTATTATTTTCTAAATTAAATTATTTTTCTAAATTAAAATCGATCTTATTAAGTAAAATATTAAATACCTTTGAATGATTTAACGCTAAAAATATATAATTTTGTTAAATTAAATAGAAAAACGATAACTCACAATAATAAAAGTCAATTTTTTTAATCAACTGTAAATTATTGATATGCGATACGCTGTTTGCACGCACGTGAATTTATTTTCTTGTTTTGAAATATTACATATCCATATTTCTCACAAGACCTTCTCGGTACTATTTATGAGAATTGAGATGAGATGAGAGATATGAGCGTTTACACGGATGAATATTATTACGTAAAATTACAGCTTATATGTTGCGTCACGTCGACATGCAAGCACGAAGGCTTAACCGATCTGATACAACTACCACAAGACTCGTGATGCAGATGACAATTCAGAATGTCGTTTAACTTTGCTATCAATTGTTTTGCTCTCGATTACTCCATCTTTATCTTTTTTATCTTTCTCAATTTCTGAATTTTTAATAAATTTAATACGAATTCCGTGAAACGAGCAAAAGCTGAGATATATCATACAGTAAAAAGATGGAACTGACCTGTGTTTGCAAAAGAAGCATGCTTGATGCCACCGTGAAGGCGGTCGTGGGTGTAGTTATAGACGATTGATTAGTGCAGGCGAGAACCGGAACGGTAGCTGTTGCCTGACGTTGCGGCTGCCGTTGGCGATGCGGCTGCTGCTGCTGCTGCTGCTGCTCTACCTCGTTGCGAGTAACAGCCACCGCACGCTGGCTACCGTTGCTGTTGTCGCTGTCGCCGTTCGGCGAATGCAGTTGCCCTGTAACATCAAACGATATCCTCCAGGTTATTAAATTATTATATTAGACAATAGAATGTATATTATTTAAGCTTTTAAAGATAAAGAAGAATTTTTTATAAAAATGCGCAACAAAATAAAGTAATAAATATAAAAAGAAAAGTTATTTAGAATAGAAAATAATATATAATATTATTATGAAGATTATTTCATTTAGTATTTACAAATTACACAGTAGAATCTTATAAAAAAGCAATCTTTTCGATTTTTTTACTATTATTCTTACTAATATTAGTATTAATTATCTATCCGCAATATTTCTTTCCTAAATCACTTAAGTATAAAGCAGAATACAAAATGTGTAATATTATATATGCATACTCCTTCAACAACCAACTTCAAATATCGGTTGAATAATATATACGCTGTCTGTCGTCAAATGGATTAACATCATTCATTATGCGTGAGAAGACAAAAATGGATCGCAACCTCGTTTCTCGGTAAAAAAAAAAAACTTTCTGACATGTCAATTTTCAACGATATGCCGAGAAGCTGCAACAGGACACTTTCTCTATCGCAAGAACGCGGCTAATATTGATTTTTAGTTTTCTATCGTTATACGCTGGCGTCATTAAGTACAACTCCGGTTATCCTCTGACTTTAAATCTTCATGTTGAAGCTAATTCTTTATTATAATAAAAGAAAAATATTTTGTACAACATTGAACGCGAGTTCATAAAATATTGTCTCCTGATTGCGTTTTCTATTATTTTTATATATGAAGAGAAGTTATATCATAGTTATATTTTAATAAACATATAATTAATCGATATCAAAAGCATAATTACATTTTCAAATCTCAAATTTGTGAAATAATCATAATTTAAATGCTTGAAAAGTACGTACAGTATCTATGATACTGAGAATATCCGTCGTCCATGGCAATCATGCTGCAGAACACTCTGTGACCGAGAAAATTTTACAATTACGGCCAACAAATCTTTATTACTCAAAATATGCTAACTCTTCTAAAATGTCATAATTAATCAGAGCAAAAGTAATCAATTGTAAATGAGAGAAATTTCCGAAAAGTCACTTCCACTATACGCGGCTCAAGAAATCTGCGGTGAATCTTACTAAACGGCGGATTCTCGTCGTCGACTGAGCACTTGAACGCCTCCGGATCGTCCTATATAGGGTGTCCGTGTACACCCCGGGGAGACATGAAATCACTGGCATTTAAAATACTACCACCCCATTCTATACAAACAACCACGCATCTCACCCCCCTTTTCGATTATTATTACACGATATTATCCCCTGACGACCGAAGGGCAGACATTCTTATGCCACCGACCACGTTTTTGTGACGATCATCGATACGATGTGGTCTCGCCGCAGCTTTCTCCGCATAATTTAAAGTAATTAAAAAATCGTTACAATTAAAGAATTAGAGAAAAAGAAAAAGAGAGAGATGAGAATCCCTTTCTGAAGAAAACATTAAAATTTAATCGCAAAAGAAATAATTTCTCTGATTACGAAGTAATAAACTACAGGAAAGGGCCTGCTGCGCCCGCGAGGACGTCAATGATTTATCAAATGGATAGAGTATGAGCGAGTAATATGATACGACAGCCGGATGCAGGCGTCCTGGCGCATCGCCCATGGAGATGCCATTCGTCGATAGTCACGGGCGTCGAAGTCGCGTTCGATTTAATTTCACGATCGCGCTCCGCGTCGGAGACCACCCGTCGTGATCGCGAAGCATCGGTCATAAGCGATTTCACCGTGACACCGATTGATCTGAGAAGGGGTGTGTTATACGCGTGGAAGAAGTGACGATTAAGCACAATGGATCGGCTGTTATGGCGAAATAAACCCGCGTGAGAGGAGGGAACGCGCTTATTGTTATTCGCGATATTGTTATAAGATGAACAGGAAAATCTATGTCTTCCGCGACCGATAAAACACATCGTTTGATTCGGGAATTCCCGTTAATTATCCTGAAACTTGCGCAAGATGAAAATGTATGATTATCGCGAGAGAAGTGCGTATTATTAAAAATATAAATTTTCGGAATTTTGTGCATCTTACGAAGAGTTACTCGTTTTAAAAATATTTAATCGTATGACATTATGGGAATACAAGTATGTAAAAAATGTAGATTTCTCTTTTAACTTAACTTTCCACAATTATAAAATCATATTTATAAAATGCAAATAGCATAATTTGTAAAAGCATAATTTGTAAACACTTAAGAATATAAAGATAATAATTAAATAACATAATTTGTAAATACTTAAGGATATAAAGATGAAGATATATTCATATTTAACACGAATACTATTAACCAGCAAATAGATATGTAAAAAGAATGCGTTAAGGATACCTTGCCATAAATTCTAATTATGTCCAATAAAATTTGTCAGTGGAAAATAAAGCAAATAAATCGATTCAAAGAGATGTCAGGTATGCTCAATCACTAATTGCATCGTAAGCAACTACCTGATGCAATTAACGGAACTACCTGCTGGCTCTTGATAGTGTTTCAGAGGTAAAACATGCTTGTACGCTCTTGCCGTTATAAAATACAATGTCGTTATTGCCACGTAATAAATTAGTCAATACGAAGAGAACGTCAACTGGTAGCAGTTACTGTTACAATTACAGTTAATTACAGGTGAATACCGTTGTGAACTTCGTTCTCGATTACTTTTATGTGCGAGAATGGTACTTAATACCCCGCTGGAGGAGATACCATAAAATCCGTAATTTACATAAGCAAAATTGCAATTACGTGCAATCTCAAGTCTACGAAAAATATGATGGAAGTAGGTAAGTGCATCGTAAAAGATGCGTCGAATATAATTGCAATATAAATAACAGTAATTGCTAAAAAATTAAAAAAATAGTATAATAATAATAATTAATTATAGAATTATAATATTATATTAACGTGTGCGCGTAGTTCCCCATAAAAAATATAAAATCAATTATTAATTACATTAATTTTTTAACAGTTGTCTCTCTCAACTCTATGAAATTAAATATGCTATACCTATATAAATTTATCCAAAAAATTATATAAAGAATGTAACACATAAAAAATAGACTAAAAATTCTTTTTAAAGATTCTGTATAAAGATCCGCTAAACTTTTCGTATTGTTAAAAGACACTTTTCCCGTCCAACCTCTCTCGGCTTCTCTGTCTCTTTCTTTCTCTCTCTCTCTCTCTTTCTCTTTTGAGAGAGAGAGAGAGAGAGAGAGTGCAGTCCCGTTCACAAATCGGAGTAGACTCTGCATCTGAGATGCACAGCGCGCGTAAAGAATACGGAAGAACACGGGGACGGTGCGGCGGCAGCGCTATAGGCAAGGTAAAGGTAAACGCGCAGTGGCAGGGTAGGATGGCGAACGGTCGAGAGAAAAGAGTAGGGCTTATGTTAGCCAAACAGCCGTGTGCCAGGTGAATTGCAGCGGTCTCGTGTGCACGGGATGCCCTCCCACGAACCACGCCCCTGCACGTGCCACCACGTGCAAGCTGGTCCACGTCCGTTTGCTCTCTTTGCTTGGCAGCATCCTTCATAGATCGCGCATATTTGCTCATCTCTCGCTGTCTCTATCTTTCTTTTTTTCTTCCTTCCGCTTTCTTATCTACTTGCCGGTTTCTCCTTCCTATATCTCTATCTTTCTTACGTCATACAATGAAAAAACGAAGACGCGGAGAAAAGCGGCTGTCGCGTTGTCTCGCGTATGATATATGATCGAAATAAAATGAATATATTATCATAATAATAATAAATTAAATTTGACACATGGGCTCTTCTCTAACTGCGAATAGAATAAAGAAATTCAATATAACTCTTGTGAAAGTAGAAAAGTACTTATATAAGGTACAAAGGTCTAATACAAAAAATAAGATTTATTTTCTGATAATAATCAGGAATAAAACAATATTTTTTTATAATTAATGAAATAATAATTGGATTTTTTTTTCACGATCTTTCGCGTTTAAGTGTAACAGATTCGATATACTATATCGTGTAATCTATAAATCAACTTTTGAATGTATGCTAATTGCAAGCAGAACAAAAACCGTTGCAATATATTGCAACCGCATTCCTGGAATAAGATGTAGTCACGCGATGCTACAAGACGCCCTGGTGACTTTAATGCGCACATAAGAAATGACGTATGTGCATTTCTCGCGCGTCTCGCTTTTTTTCCTCTTTTTTCTATAGATACCTATAACACACGTTCGATAAAAAACAAATACAATCAAAAAATTAATTTATAATGCCATTTAAGTCACAAGTTGTTGAGTTAAGCATTAAACTTTCTCCAATTGGTCGCGGATGGAAGAGGACCGCATATAAACACATATTCTACACGTGTGTTTAGATTTAGATGAATCTTAGTTATAGCACGAAATTATATATCCGTGTTTTGTAATATCGCAGGGAGGAGAAGAGCGAGAAAGAGAATAGGAATAGGCGGAAAATATAGGGGATGAGGAAGATAGAGAAACTATATTGTTGGAGATTGCTAAATGAAGGGATTGGCCGTTGCTACAAGGACCGTAGTTGTAATTTTGTTTTGCGCTTACGTGGCTACGGGGATATAATTTCATCTTTAATATGATTCTAGTTGCCATAACTAGTAAATTACCGTGGAGCAGATTATTTCTGAGATCCGAGCGCAAGCGTACACGAGCGCGTCTTAAGAGTTATATGTTACACGGCGGAGAGAAAGGCTATATTGTATTGCTGATTACCAAGTAACTCCCGAGAGATTCACCCATTATGCAAATCATCCGGGCAATTCTACACGTGAGCTTACACGCTTCAAAGATCGTAATCGATTTTTCCGTCAATAACGATTAGCTCTCGGCCGTGTATTGACCATTAAGAAAATATTTGCGTAAAAAATGCGCGTCCTTATTTCGATCGTTGCGCGATAGCGAGATGCAATCGTTACAATGTATAAATATCTGATTGCGGCAAAAATCTATTGATCCTTCGCGAAATAATATCGAGAGCCGATGCATTCGATATCTTGCATTTCACGATGCATATTATAATAATCTGCAGTTGTCGTAAATATATAACTCAAATATAGCTATCTCACTCTTGTCTCGGATATTATATTATTGTAAGCAATAATCTTCTACTCATCTATCTCAAAACACAACATTACATTACATTAACACAAAAATAAATATCTTTCATCATTTTATGAATTATATCGATATTTTCCGTTGAATATATGATAACTTTAAGTTTATTTCTTTAATTTTTTTGCCAAAGATATATAACCTGGTGCTAAATATTTTATATAAAAGTCGTTCAATTGCAAAATGATCTGTCGCAATATTCTCGAGCGCAAGTCCCAGAATCCACTGTTGCAGAGCATAAATTACGAGTTCATTCGATATCGAAGGACTTCGTCAGTCAATTCAATCACAATTTCGTAAGGAATAGGAGTCGCGAGCGTCTGAATGTAAAGTAGCAGAAAGCAGACGGTGTCTTTTACTTAGCAGTGAAAGGGTTAATTATGATCGTCTGGCATCTGGCGCGCAGCGGAGGGGTCCGCGGGGCCCCTGTCGTGTGGGCGCGAGTGTGCGATGGGGTCTTAAATCGAGAATATCCCCGCGGTTGCGATTATCTTATGTGCCGTAGCGGCCGCGTATGTGATATCGGGTCCCGCTTTCTCTCACGCACGCTCGCGCACGCATCGCGGCGGAACGTTAGGTGTGCCCGCATACGAGATGAGACCATTGATCGCGGCGACACGATCGCGGCGGAGGAGAGAGTACGTCAAGATAAAATATCTTCTCTATATATTGCCCCTTCGCGTAGTTATATATCTCGCGCTTAAATGCGCGGCAATATGAAGAATAATCACCGACGACGCTATTATTTATTTCTGCAATGCAATAATTCTCTCTTAAGCACATAGCTTTTTATATATTTTACAATTTTGAAATTGATACTTCAAGCATAAATAAATCATGTAATTATGTTGCGACAAGATAAAGAAATATTCGCCAATTAAAATCTGCAATAGAATCGTAATTATCATTTATAAACAGCACATTTTCGTTCTTTACGCGATAATATGAGACGAAAATAGTTTCAATTCTGACTGAAAAGCATGTATTGCAGAATCGTTATTATAATATCAATACTCTTCAGTCAAAACAATCTATAATTAACTTAATCGATGATAAATGACAAACGGTAAATGGTAGGATTACCGATAAAGTATCAATCCGAATGCAGATTGATAGAACGATAATTGCCGGCAAATCACCAAGACTTATCTATGTCAGATGTAATAATCCTCGGATGATGGATCAATCATAGTAACGATAATAATTCAATTCCACGAAGCGTCATATATCGCGCACTTGAGCCCAGCTGTATTTGCATAAATCTCGCATACACACGTCCGAATTATATTACGCATAATTTACACGAGTGCGTTATCGTTTACATTACAAGAAATCAATTAAATAGATACGCCCCTCCTTTTCCTCTAGAATCGTTCCTCTGCTTTACCTATACTATATTCGTTATTTTGAAAGTATCCAGATGTTGCGTCGGTCAGATCATCGTACGAGTATCCGATATCAGGCTGCTTTCACTTTAATTAAATTTAGCAAGAGATTAATATATTAAAGCGCGTTATCGCCGCGAGATAATATCTGAGATACGGGGTGTTGCAAATTTATCGAACTATCTTTTATTTGGAAATTTCTTCATTTGAAATCAATTTTATCGATATACCGTATATATTCGACAATTTCTCGCGTGACAATCATTATTTCTTCAAAGGAGTAAAGATGACAACTAATACAAGCTTGTTGCTTTTATCGTTAATTATTATTCAGTCTATTCGAGAAATCCGAAGATCCGTCAAGAATCCGTAGCCCACGTAATACCATCGTAGATCCTATTACCGCTGTTTATATTATATATACAGCGTTTAATTCTAAATATAATTGATAGCATTCGAGAGCCTCTTAGTCGTTGCTTATAGTTAATTTAATCGATTACACATTTACCTGTACGTCGGTACGTCTTTGAAATTGTAATTAATATATAATAAGATTTTGATTACATGATATTCCTTCAATTAGTATCTCTCTTTGACGAGAAGTACGAGAATCTAAAGCCTCAACTAAAGCATTAATTTCCATAAATATATCTTTATAATATGTACACATAATTTTCCTTTAAAATCAAATATGCGAAATCGTCATACAAATTTATACGAAGATATCAAACGTTCTCTCTATCTATCAAACGATCAAAAATCCCATTTGCAGAACTATAAATTAATAATGACTAATGAAATTAGTCTTTATAATGATCTTTGTGCATTTATTTCTCGGGATGTCATTATCTCTTGATAGTGCATTCTATCCGCAAGAGTTGCCGCGATTTTCCTCGGCTGTGCGCGCGCCGGGTTAGAGTGCGGCGTGTCGGCGGAGGTGAAAGAAGAGAATCGAGTAGGAGAAAAAAGAGAAGGAGATAACGAGAGAGGAAAAGAGAAAGAGAGAGATAGCGAGGAGGATGGGAGAAGGATATGGAAAGGTGCTTGCGACACGCAGGCTCGAGCACCGGCCCGATAGGTAGGTAGGTAGGTAGATATATCGCCCCCTGACCCCGAAGAACTACCGTGAGACCGGCTTAGCTCCGGCCGGCATAGAGCACTCTCCTTTGCTCTCCGCTTTGCGCGGCGTGCATGCACGTGCACGTGTACATATGTACATATGTATGTGTGTATGTTCTTTCGCGAGGCGCCACGAAGTGTAGGAAGGGAGGACACGAGGACGAAGGAGAAGGGAACGACACGACGATAGATGGGAGTCTCGTGGGTGCAGCCGCGTCCGCGTGGCAGTCTCGGGGTGCATCAGCAATAGGGAGGGAGGGAGGGAATGGAACGCTCAATGAACTGTTTGGATTACGCCGCGAGCAGTGTCGCAAGCGTTATAAATGTTCCTGTGCAAAACCGAAGATTTATAGATATGCCGCGGAGGGGTTACGACCGGCCACCGTCATCATCTTCGTCGTCGTCGAGTTCTGAGATCGTTTGCCGAAGGATTTTGCTATTCGCGTTCGGAGTCGTTAACGCAGAGATTCGTCACGGAGAGACAAGCAGAAATGGATCGCGAAGCGTGTGTGGTCAGACAGTTGCTAATTTCTCTAAATTTTTGTGTTTGAACTTTTTCATCAAATTTTTATTTATATAATCTTTGTCAATCGATCTTAATAGCCATTAATATAATTCGATGTATCAAACTTTGTAATAATTAATTATATTCTGTCCGTTGATCCGGATCATTTTACGGAGTGATCAAATTATAATCCCTCTTGAAATACTTTTAAAGGAAAATACTGTAATAATATAAACTCTAATAGTTAGATTAACTTAGGGAAAATAATTTTTCGATGAGTCATGAACCTTCGTTTGAACGAGGATCATCTGCGCGGATTTACGATCGTCTACTTCTAATTCCAACTGCGGCCGTAAAATCTTAAGCGTGCGATTACGGCAATCGTTTTTTCTCTCCAGGCCGCGCGTGATTTACGCCCCGAACTCGCCGGACTCACTCTTTCGCGTTCACGGTTCATCGGCGATTTATCGCCGGCCGAATATCGGTGTCGTGTGTACGTCAGGAGATTTTCCATCGTGAGAGATTTACTGGCGGACTTTCGCTCGGATCGCTGTACAGGGTGTCTCGATAGTAACGTTCGAGTGAGTGCTTTTCTCAGGTATCATTCTCAGGCATTTCAGTCTGATTTCCGTTTACAAGAGCGACATATCAAAACTCTTCGTTATATATTAGTAGGTACTGCGACATATTATAGATTGACTTTCTCCTATCTCCGCGACTTGTCAGTTTAGTTATCCGAAAGCCTTTAATTTCGACGCGCGTTTATGTAATTTTGTATCACTCGCTTATTCGCACGATTATGTATTTCCGTACGTATCTATTTAATACGATATAAACGTAAATTTTATTCCAGATAATCGATCAACCAATAAACTTGTAGTAATTGCCAATGAATTTGTTTGCTTTCCACACTTTTCATTTCTATAAAATTTTATGCGAGTCTCATTTAATTAAACTTTTACTGTTCCATGCCAAAAATGTTATAATTACATGATCATGACTTAACGCATTCGTTGGATGTATTATAGTTAATTATAGCTTCTCGAAAATACATGTTTTTCTCACGCGGAATTAAAAAATATCATTCATATAGGAAGAGACGATGCAGATTTTTTTGTATCTTGCGTAATAAATAATCGCGCACATTCCGCAGAAAGAGTAGGCAAATAGAAATCTACCTAGTTACTGCAGCTGTATATTCCCAGTACATAATTGCAAGATTCGATTTTATAAGCGAGCAGGAGACAAATAGAAAATATCGAAAGAGAAGCTATAGGTGAAAAATTCCTATTAAAATTAAATGCAAATATTCAAAACCAGCCAAAGAATCCAAGAAGTTTCTATTGATATTCAAAATTTTTTTAAGTTTATAAATTTTAAATAATTAAATTTTGGTTGCATATACTTTTGCGTATATTTTTTCCATAAAAATACACAAGAAATTTCTTAATATTCTACAATACACGATATTTTTTTATTAATTAAATTTTTTATAGTTATACTTATAAATACAAAACTATGTCGGATTAAAAGATGGAAACTAGCGTTTTTAATACGTGCTATCTTTGTAATATTATATATGAACTGAAGTATCATACATAAAACGCGTTCAAACAATTCTATAGGGAAAAAAAAGAAATAAGTCACAGGATGCACATGCCGGAAAGAATGGCGCATAACGCAAGATGGCCGTGAGAAACAGTTCCACCCACATCTCAATGCTCGCATGCGTGCTCGACGGTCTCATATATTGATTTACCGAACCTCTTTCGGCACCAAGAGCGATGGTG
>NW_021851080.1:159246-186441 GCF_003651465.1 Formica exsecta
TAAATATATAACTCAAATATAGCTATCTCACTCTTGTCTCGGATATTATATTATTGTAAGCAATAATCTTCTACTCATCTATCTCAAAACACAACATTACATTACATTAACACAAAAATAAATATCTTTCATCATTTTATGAATTATATCGATATTTTCCGTTGAATATATGATAACTTTAAGTTTATTTCTTTAATTTTTTTGCCAAAGATATATAACCTGGTGCTAAATATTTTATATAAAAGTCGTTCAATTGCAAAATGATCTGTCGCAATATTCTCGAGCGCAAGTCCCAGAATCCACTGTTGCAGAGCATAAATTACGAGTTCATTCGATATCGAAGGACTTCGTCAGTCAATTCAATCACAATTTCGTAAGGAATAGGAGTCGCGAGCGTCTGAATGTAAAGTAGCAGAAAGCAGACGGTGTCTTTTACTTAGCAGTGAAAGGGTTAATTATGATCGTCTGGCATCTGGCGCGCAGCGGAGGGGTCCGCGGGGCCCCTGTCGTGTGGGCGCGAGTGTGCGATGGGGTCTTAAATCGAGAATATCCCCGCGATTGCGATTATCTTATGTGCCGTAGCGGCCGCGTATGTGATATCGGGTCCCGCTTTCTCTCACGCACGCTCGCGCACGCATCGCGGCGGAACGTTAGGTGTGCCCGCATACGAGATGAGACCATTGATCGCGGCGACACGATCGCGGCGGAGGAGAGAGTACGTCAAGATAAAATATCTTCTCTATATATTGCCCCTTCGCGTAGTTATATATCTCGCGCTTAAATGCGCGGCAATATGAAGAATAATCACCGACGACGCTATTATTTATTTCTGCAATGCAATAATTCTCTCTTAAGCACATAGCTTTTTATATATTTTACAATTTTGAAATTGATACTTCAAGCATAAATAAATCATGTAATTATGTTGCGACAAGATAAAGAAATATTCGCCAATTAAAATCTGCAATAGAATCGTAATTATCATTTATAAACAGCACATTTTCGTTCTTTACGCGATAATATGAGACGAAAATAGTTTCAATTCTGACTGAAAAGCATGTATTGCAGAATCGTTATTATAATATCAATACTCTTCAGTCAAAACAATCTATAATTAACTTAATCGATGATAAATGACAAACGGTAAATGGTAGGATTACCGATAAAGTATCAATCCGAATGCAGATTGATAGAACGATAATTGCCGGCAAATCACCAAGACTTATCTATGTCAGATGTAATAATCCTCGGATGATGGATCAATCATAGTAACGATAATAATTCAATTCCACGAAGCGTCATATATCGCGCACTTGAGCCCAGCTGTATTTGCATAAATCTCGCATACACACGTCCGAATTATATTACGCATAATTTACACGAGTGCGTTATCGTTTACATTACAAGAAATCAATTAAATAGATACGCCCCTCCTTTTCCTCTAGAATCGTTCCTCTGCTTTACCTATACTATATTCGTTATTTTGAAAGTATCCAGATGTTGCGTCGGTCAGATCATCGTACGAGTATCCGATATCAGGCTGCTTTCACTTTAATTAAATTTAGCAAGAGATTAATATATTAAAGCGCGTTATCGCCGCGAGATAATATCTGAGATACGGGGTGTTGCAAATTTATCGAACTATCTTTTATTTGGAAATTTCTTCATTTGAAATCAATTTTATCGATATACCGTATATATTCGACAATTTCTCGCGTGACAATCATTATTTCTTCAAAGGAGTAAAGATGACAACTAATACAAGCTTGTTGCTTTTATCGTTAATTATTATTCAGTCTATTCGAGAAATCCGAAGATCCGTCAAGAATCCGTAGCCCACGTAATACCATCGTAGATCCTATTACCGCTGTTTATATTATATATACAGCGTTTAATTCTAAATATAATTGATAGCATTCGAGAGCCTCTTAGTCGTTGCTTATAGTTAATTTAATCGATTACACATTTACCTGTACGTCGGTACGTCTTTGAAATTGTAATTAATATATAATAAGATTTTGATTACATGATATTCCTTCAATTAGTATCTCTCTTTGACGAGAAGTACGAGAATCTAAAGCCTCAACTAAAGCATTAATTTCCATAAATATATCTTTATAATATGTACACATAATTTTCCTTTAAAATCAAATATGCGAAATCGTCATACAAATTTATACGAAGATATCAAACGTTCTCTCTATCTATCAAACGATCAAAAATCCCATTTGCAGAACTATAAATTAATAATGACTAATGAAATTAGTCTTTATAATGATCTTTGTGCATTTATTTCTCGGGATGTCATTATCTCTTGATAGTGCATTCTATCCGCAAGAGTTGCCGCGATTTTCCTCGGCGTGTCGGCGGAGGTGAAAGAAGAGAATCGAGTAGGAGAAGAAAGAGAAGGAGATAACGAGAGAGGAAAAGAGAAAGAGAGAGATAGCGAGGAGGATGGGAGAAGGATATGGAAAGGTGCTTGCGACACGCAGGCTCGAGCACCGGCCCGATAGGTAGGTAGGTAGGTAGATATATCGCCCCCTGACCCCGAAGAACTACCGTGAGACCGGCTTAGCTCCGGCCGGCATAGAGCACTCTCCTTTGCTCTCCGCTTTGCGCGGCGTGCATGCACGTGCACGTGTACATATGTACATATGTATGTGTGTATGTTCTTTCGCGAGGCGCCACGAAGTGTAGGAAGGGAGGACACGAGGACGAAGGAGAAGGGAACGACACGACGATAGATGGGAGTCTCGTGGGTGCAGCCGCGTCCGCGTGGCAGTCTCGGGGTGCATCAGCAATAGGGAGGGAGGGAGGGAATGGAACGCTCAATGAACTGTTTGGATTACGCCGCGAGCAGTGTCGCAAGCGTTATAAATGTTCCTGTGCAAAACCGAAGATTTATAGATATGCCGCGGAGGGGTTACGACCGGCCACCGTCATCATCTTCGTCGTCGTCGAGTTCTGAGATCGTTTGCCGAAGGATTTTGCTATTCGCGTTCGGAGTCGTTAACGCAGAGATTCGTCACGGAGAGACAAGCAGAAATGGATCGCGAAGCGTGTGTGGTCAGACAGTTGCTAATTTCTCTAAATTTTTGTGTTTGAACTTTTTCATCAAATTTTTATTTATATAATCTTTGTCAATCGATCTTAATAGCCATTAATATAATTCGATGTATCAAACTTTGTAATAATTAATTATATTCTGTCCGTTGATCCGGATCATTTTACGGAGTGATCAAATTATAATCCCTCTTGAAATACTTTTAAAGGAAAATACTGTAATAATATAAACTCTAATAGTTAGATTAACTTAGGGAAAATAATTTTTCGATGAGTCATGAACCTTCGTTTGAACGAGGATCATCTGCGCGGATTTACGATCGTCTACTTCTAATTCCAACTGCGGCCGTAAAATCTTAAGCGTGCGATTACGGCAATCGTTTTTTCTCTCCAGGCCGCGCGTGATTTACGCCCCGAACTCGCCGGACTCACTCTTTCGCGTTCACGGTTCATCGGCGATTTATCGCCGGCCGAATATCGGTGTCGTGTGTACGTCAGGAGATTTTCCATCGTGAGAGATTTACTGGCGGACTTTCGCTCGGATCGCTGTACAGGGTGTCTCGATAGTAACGTTCGAGTGAGTGCTTTTCTCAGGTATCATTCTCAGGCATTTCAGTCTGATTTCCGTTTACAAGAGCGACATATCAAAACTCTTCGTTATATATTAGTAGGTACTGCGACATATTATAGATTGACTTTCTCCTATCTCCGCGACTTGTCAGTTTAGTTATCCGAAAGCCTTTAATTTCGACGCGCGTTTATGTAATTTTGTATCACTCGCTTATTCGCACGATTATGTATTTCCGTACGTATCTATTTAATACGATATAAACGTAAATTTTATTCCAGATAATCGATCAACCAATAAACTTGTAGTAATTGCCAATGAATTTGTTTGCTTTCCACACTTTTCATTTCTATAAAATTTTATGCGAGTCTCATTTAATTAAACTTTTACTGTTCCATGCGAAAAATGTTATGATTACATGATCATGACTTAACGCATTCGTTGGATGTATTGTAGTTAATTATAGCTTCTCGAAAATACATGTTTTTCTCACGCGGAATTAAAAAATATCATTCATATAGGAAGAGACGATGCAGATTTTTTTGTATCTTGCGTAATAAATAATCGCGCACATTCCGCAGAAAGAGTAGGCAAATAGAAATCTACCTAGTTACTGCAGCTGTATATTCCCAGTACATAATTGCAAGATTCGATTTTATAAGCGAGCAGGAGACAAATAGAAAATATCGAAAGAGAAGCTATAGGTGAAAAATTCCTATTAAAATTAAATGCAAATATTCAAAACCAGCCAAAGAATCCAAGAAGTTTCTATTGATATTCAAAATTTTTTTAAGTTTATAAATTTTAAATAATTAAATTTTGGTTGCATATACTTTTGCGTATATTTTTTCCATAAAAATACACAAGAAATTTCTTAATATTCTACAATACACGATATTTTTTTATTAATTAAATTTTTTATAGTTATACTTATAAATACAAAACTATGTCGGATTAAAAGATGGAAACTAGCGTTTTTAATACGTGCTATCTTTGTAATATTATATATGAACTGAAGTATCATACATAAAACGCGTTCAAACAATTCTATAGGGAAAAAAAAGAAATAAGTCACAGGATGCACATGCCGGAAAGAATGGCGCATAACGCAAGATGGCCGTGAGAAACAGTTCCACCCACATCTCAATGCTCGCATGCGTGCTCGACGGTCTCATATATTGATTTACCGAACCTCTTTCGGCACCAAGAGCGATGGTGGAGTTTCTCGACGGGCATCAAAATCTCCATGGTCTGCAAATTACCGCGGTTTCCGGAAAATCACATAATATATATCGCGTTTCCTGCCAAAGCAGCCTCTTTTTTAAATAAAGTTTTTTAAAGGAATGATCAATTATAGAAATATTTAATGGTAACAAATAAAAAAATTTACGACTTATCAGATTGCGAATTTTTATCAAATTCTTTTTTAAAAAAAAGAGTAGACTTTATATTATTCGATGAAAATATATTATTCTCGTTGGACACGTTGAAAGCTGCATTATTTTATACAACTATATGCAAAACGTAAATCTCATGTGACAGTGTCTTCCTTGAATTGCGAGACAAATAAAAATTACAACAGTCATGATCAACGTATATTGGTGATGATTGTGCAGATTTTAATAGCAATCAATCATCAATTATTACTTCCATCTCTTCGAAAACCCAGAGATATTTATATGACCGCTCGTTATGCATGATCTTTTCGTAGTGTAAAATCTGTTGTATGATAAGCAATTATCTGCAATAAGCAGTTGTATGTTTTTTTACAGTTAATGAGAAAGATCACAGAAAGAGAAAGCGAGCTAAATCTCTGAATCAATTAAAAAATGCATGATAAAAATCCGTGCAATTAAATTAAATTAGTACCAAATTAGTATTAATGACAGCTATAACAATATTGATTTGACATGTAACGAAAAAGCGATTAGAGTTTCGTTAACGGTTTCTCCTGTCAACAAAATAATTTTCCGTACTTTACTAATACAATTTATGTGATGAGAAAACTGATCGAATCGACGAATCGATCGTTATCAATTGCAGACAAATGGACGACTGGTCACTTAATCTCAAATCGTGTTATTCAATTACATTATATATATTAGAGAGCAAACGAATGGCACGATTATAGTACAAAGTAATAGTTATGAGAACGATATATGTGTGGGATATGATTGCAATTTTCACAAATTATTCCACGTATCAAGATAATACCGCGCGTTCCATAAATTTGCAAATAATATTTTATGTCAAGTACAAATTTCATCGAATTACTGTCCGTAACAGCCATATATTTCAATCAACCAGATCGTTCCTTCGATTCGAATATCTGCCGTTATACTAACACGCGTGAAAATATTTAAAGATCAGTAACTCGCGCGGACACGTGCCAGCATTAGATAATTAATTGAAATTTGCCTCCCCTTCTATATGCCTCTCGTCCGTCGCTCTTTTTTCTCCAGAACCACAGAACCGGGCAGCCAAACTGACTAGTTTCCAAGTCGCCAGGCGGCTCAAATGTAATTAATACCGGTCGAACCTGCCTCGCCGAACGTCTTGCATAACCGTTCGTGTGCGTTTCGTAGGATGCGCACTCCTTTCCGCGATCGAATCTTCTCTTGCGCCGAGCGAATGATCCTCTCGTTGCGCCAGACGGAAAGTGATCCGGCCAGTTCGCGGCGATTACATTTTTTCTCGATTAATTCTCTCACCTCTCGCGTAACACCATATGGTTGGCAAATTAATTCTAAACTTGACAGAATTTAAGAAAAGAGTTTATAAAATAAAAGATTGTATGGTTTTGTTCTGATAAAAATTTCAACGTAAAATTTCCTAAGTTAGATTATGATAATAACGTGATGTGTAAGCGATGCAGCTATAAATAATGAATTATTTATATCGAAAATTATACATTATCGTCAGTCGATTTTTGCAAAAATGTCACACGCGATAAAAATTTATTTTTGGAAAAAAACCGAAAAGGATCGTAATACTCAAGGACAACCTGTATCTGTTATAAAAAATACGACAGAGAGAGGTTGTAACTGTCAAAAACTGTCGATTTAAAATTGAAAAGTCGTTACATCAGAAAAGACTGTACTACGACACTCATATATGCATATGTGTTTTCGTCAGCACTGGTCCTCCTTTCTCCATCGTTCAGCACGTGGCACCGGTTGCTCATCCTCTCACTCTTAGCAGGAAGACGAGAGATATCGTAAGACACCGAGCAGACGACGTGTACTTTCATCGAAATTGACGAGGGAACAAAATTTACTTCGCATCGTCTGATGTATGTCCCACGGCGGATTCGTGAATAATTTTTCATAGACACAGGAGAGATAGAAATTACTCTTATCTCTCTTCCCCTCGGACATGTGTTATGAAAGAGCAACATGTATCAGATTTGAGAAAGTTAGGTATTAATCGTAAACCTCGTATAAACTTTGTGTAAGCTTCAACTTTTGAAATAACGAATAAAAAAAAAAAACGATAAATTATGTAAATTAATGATTTGCAATTCCGGTAATTTTTCTCGGTAAAATTTAAAACTTATTTTTCATCGTGCTGAGAATATACAAAGTAAAATCATTAACGACGTTTCACATCGCAACGAATCTCCCTCGTGGCGTAATAACGTTGACGTTTATCAATCACTCGGATAACAATTCTGAATCTCGAAGATACGTATGTACTTTTTCGCGTTTTCCGATACACACGTGCGAGTGTTTATCGTGACAGCGACGGAGTTTCAAATCGCGCCATGAATTACCGAGAACAGACTGTTACACGACTGCATCGTCAATGCATCATACCCGCGTATCGCGGTACATGGGTGGCAGTGGATTGATGGATCGAGCATCTATGTAACATCGTCGTCTTCATCGACATGGAAAAACGTCTTCGCACCGAGGGAAGATGCCTATCGTTCATTTATCGAAGCGTGCGAGGGTAATCGCGATGATGCATCGGCGTGCATCGAGTGTCGCGGGCGTAGTCCAAGACTATGCGTTGGACGTTAATTATTCACGGCTATTACCTCGGTAAAAAAACGAAGGTATTCTCGATATTTCGCGCGTACTTCTCGTAGCTCGTACTCGTAGCCGTTGTAGGAAAGGTCGAGCATCCGCGGAATTTCGAACGAGCGGCGCGCATTCGCTCGAGTCCGATTATTCATGGCACGCTGTTATTATTTACGATTACTCAAGTCTCGCTATCCATGAGAGGAATTCGTGAATGGAGCGCTCCTAAAAACTATTCTGTGCCTCGTTAATCGTCGCTGAACAAAATACTTGCGGTAATGCGACATAATTGCGAGTTCAAGTTCTTGTCAATAATAATGCAATTTAAGTAACTTTTGTTCATTACAGAATTGCAACTTCTTCATTACATTTATATATATATATATTTTTTTTTTATTTAATAAATTTCAAATAACTTAAACACGATCTGTAATATGTAAAATAATTCCTAAACAGAAAGAATATGGTTATTATATAAAGAATATCTTTAAAATATTTGTAATAAAGTCGAATCTCTCTCTATTCAATTCTATAATTTACAGAATTCGCAAATAATGAAACATCGTAATGAACTTCTTGATTAAAAAAAAAAGTGCGTCTTTCAATACAGCGTAATAATTACTAGCGATCGCGGCAGTCATATGAAAATGCTACATCCTAAATAGAAAATTGTACTATTGCTTGTAAGTACTGTTACAAGAGAGAGAGATAGAGATAAATAGAGAGAGAAAGAGAAAGGGAACACCGTATGCATTTAGTATCTAACAAAGTGCGTTTTCCGCGTTGCATAGTTAACGAGCGACGAGAAGCTACCAATAAAGGAGCTTCCGCGAGGAGAACGCACTCAAGTTCCCGGCTCGCACATGAAAAACCACGAACGTATACGTACTTAGAGTACACGTGCGAATATACATACCCGGCATCTCGTAAGCCGCAGAGAATGGAGCGCGGGACCGTTGCATCTCGTGCGAGATGCACCTCGACACGGCGACGTCGCTCGAGGAGAAAGGATTTTAGCCGGGGTCGTCTACGTCGTCTCTACACGGGACACTATGGGAAAAGATAACCAACGACTAATAGGGTCACTACGGGCCAAAGTTTACGCGCCGGGCCAGAAAAAAATCGCGCCGGGTTTTCCCACATCGTCGACATCGACGTGCAATCTGGCGATGCAGGCCCGATTGGTTAACGTCCGATGGCTCGACCGATTAACTCTCACGGATGAAAGTCGTGATTGGACCTTTTATGTATGCGGTTCGTTCGATTCCGTTGCAAAAAACGCTTCTGAATATTCATATTAATATGTTAATTAAATGTTATATATATATATATACAATGATATTTCCATCTTACAGATGATTATGCGTTAAACATATTTGAATTAAGGAATAACGGAAATTTGTATGAACTTGATCGCTCTGATTACGTTAATTTTTACAAGCAAAATATTCTAATATGTATATATTTGTAAATATATAAGAAATAAATTGAAAAAATTAAATTGATCGAATTATATAATATTGCTGGACATATGTTATAAATAAATGAGTCGTATTTAAAAGTAAAATTGCTTGATAAGAAAAAGAATAAAATTCTATTATAATATATTACAATATCTTATTAAATCACAGACACACAACACACACACACACACATTCAATATTAAAATACTAAAAGTGTTTAAATATTATTTCAATGTCTATAAATAGAGAAAAGAAAATATATATATATGTATATATACGGATAAATTACGGTAAAACGATCTTGCAAAAAAGCGATTTCAATGTACCGATAAGGCAACGACAGAAACCGAATCGTCTAATCGATCGTTGATCACTTAATCGCTGAGTGACAATCGATGCTACCGGTTTAGGATCTCGGACGGATATGAACAGATAGAAGGATTCGAGAAAGGCACAAGTATAATGATGTTCCTTCTTACGATCATGTTTTCTCGTCCGTTCGTAGATCTCGTATCACGTCGACTAATTAAGCGCTAGTCATCGACTTGTTGTATCAAATACGGATCAACAACGAGTTTCTATCCCGTAAATGGCATTTCGAATGAGCATATATGTTCGAGTACCAGGATTATTTTATAAATCTACTTTTCACACGCTAGAAGCTGTTATCTAATTCCATAAGTCAATATTTAATTTTTGTTTGATCGTACTTGCTGCATATGTGCACTCACCACAGTTCGCTTAACTCGGAAGAGTTTATATTGACCGTTTACCGGGTTCGTCCCGGGACCGAACCGGCTCTCCTTCGCACGACGCGAGACGTAACGTGGGCGAATTCATGTGGCGGAAGTCAACGGACGGACAGGTAGATGTAATCGTGCGCAGATATCGTAACAGGTACCCTAATCCCATCCAGCTTTCTATATCGCCCGTGGCGAAAAACCGCTTGCTGTGTAAGATTCCAACAAACGTGATTGTGATTCCACAAGCAATTTGCAATATGTCTTAACCACTTAAGTAAGTAACTCACAATGCGCACAATCAACTAATGAATGTGTCCGTGCCGTTATACGAGCTTACGTTTTGTACTAATTACGTATCTGAAGAATTTTTGTCATTTTGGGGCAAAAAGATAAAGGAAAAACTAAGACTATATATTTTTTTTATTATGATATCAATACTCATTTACTAACGCGTAGATAAAGATAAAGCGTTTATTCTGTCGCTCGTAAATAGACATGCATATAACACACAAATAGATGTGCGTAAAGTATAAAAAAACCGCGTGAAATATTGATTTTATTGGAATTCTAAGCAAGTTTAATGGCAACTTTAACTCTTTACTGCGCATTAACTTGATCTTCTTGGAGAAAGAAATATACTTTTTCCAGTTCAAAATTGTTTGTATTAAAATAATTAAACTTTACATTAATGAATAGCTTTAAAAAAAAAAAAACAGTTTTAAGTTTTAAAAACAGTTTTATTTTAGAATTAAAAAAAAAAAAGTATAATCAAAAATTTGTCCGTCTAAAATATAATAAAAAGTAGCGTTTAAAGCAGAAAACAAAATTATAATCGCACAATGTTAATTCACGAAAATTGAAAACCAGAAATTCTCGAATCTTTCAAATTTCGACTTTCTCCGATTATCAAATTATATGGCAAGACAAGACAATATATCTCTAGGCTTTCATATCTTCAAATTTTCACTTTTTACGATTTCTGTTGCTTAATACCGAAACCGCGTGCGCCAAATACTTTCATCTTTCTCAGAATAGATACCAATCGCCGATCTAGCTTGAAAGATCGGCTGTAAGATTGCCTTTTTTTTCTTTCGACAATTAGCACACTTTTAACAAATTGTTACGATCGATTCCCTTTTAACCCACTCCCCGTCAGTTTCTCCTTAATGCACTCCTTCGCTCAATAAGCGCTCCGTAACTCATTTCGATTTTTTTTTGCGCGCACGTCTCGTTCCTCTCGCATGGTTCGATAATCGCCGCTTGTTTCTCGCTCGCGCGCTTTCGACAGATTCGCAAGGGGCCGGGAGCGACGCGACCACCGACGAAAGTTTCTGCGTATACTTTCCTTCCTTATTAATTTTACAAGACGATTCGACAATGAATAATATCATAGGGCCCGCGGCCAAGCGGTCGCGCGGCTTTCAGAATCAGTATATCGCCTCCGAGGAAGCCCCTGCGTAAGTTTTAAATTTATGAGAGTGATTAATTTTCACAAGCCGGATCTCTTGTCGCTCCACACACGACCATGTTATGCCATATACATTCATTTGTCTCTTCTCCTCGTTCTCTTCTCTCTCGTGAATACGTAGGCGAATGCCTCACATGGACGATCAACGTGTATGAAATCGCGCACGAGACAAGAAGAACAGAAATAATAAACAAAAATTAAGTATTTTCTGTAATGATTTAGTGTCAAGACGACTTCCATTGGAAGAAATCGATAAATTTCGCAGCACGTGAAAATATCGTTTTATTCAATGTTTTTCAGCTTTACATAGAGGTTTGCATTAGAAGCAATAAAATAATATATTAATATAATAATATAAATATTAACAAGTTATAATATGTTGATCATTTGTATTTTCTTCAATACAAAAGCGACCACTATTTTTTTATATTAAAATATAATTTGTTGAATGGTCCAACTAGTTTATGTGACTCATCAATTTTATTGATTTCCGTATATATGTAATTCATTAAAGCGATCATCGGTCAATTATGTGAGATCGATATTTCTCGTAAAATTTCATGCTCATTGAGATACGGCGGTTTTGCTGCAAGTAGAAAAATCCACGAGCGGCATGGCTTAATCACGAGATATAAAACGTTTGCATGTTGCCTCTCTCGAGCGTGTTTGCTCACATAACTCACATACTAATGATACGTTAAATCGCTACGAGGGGGTAATTGCCGGGGGTATCGATCACAGTATGCAAGATGAATACACACATTCACGATGCACGCGGGCAGTGAGAAACACATCAGTAGATGCAGTCGATGTATGGTACGTCGACGCACGTGGCAAAATCTCGGCGCGCCTCTGAAGATAATCGCCCGTCAGAATGCAGTTAACCCTTCTAAACACCAATCTCCTCTTTTCTTCCTCCCCCGCCCCTCTTTTGCCCCCGCCAAGAATGCGACAGAATAACACGAGATAACGATTCGCGACCAGATTATATAGTATGAATACTTATTGCGAAATGTAGGCAACACACGCGCCAACCGCGTCGCGTTCGCGTGCGAGAAATCGATTTAATTCATTAGAATATCTGTGAGTTGCGTCAGATGCGCGTTGTTCGGTATTTCTGGGCATGCAAAAATTTATTTGCAAATTTAAAAAAAATTGCAGATTTGCAAGTTTCGATATAGAATGACCACATTTTGAAAAATTGAAATGTTTAAAAGTATAAAATTCAAATATAAAAAAATCTATGATGTTAAAATAATCTAAAGATCCAGCCATTTAAAAATTCTATACGGATAAAAATCAAATTTTCTACGAATCAAAAAATCATAAATTTCAAAAATATGAAGTTCTTGTTATATTTTAATTGCCAGAAATCTCAGGTAATTTAAAATGCAAGTATTCAACAAAATAACAGGATATAAGGGTTAATAATAAGGAAATAAGGTTAATAATAAAGCGATACCTAAGTGTTGGAAAATGTGAACAATATCTCGAGGTATATCGCCGCTATTGATATAGCGATATCATAGAATGATTTTCAGAAGACAATCGCCTGTTAGCACGCATAAACGGGCTGTCTAATCGTGGAGTATGTATGTACATGTCTATTGACACGATCGCAATGTGATTGCAGTCACAATGCTATATATGTCAGATAGTATTTATGGTCCTCTTACAAGAAAATTCCGTCTCCATTTCTATACATTTTTCCAAATGTTTCAACGTGCATTTAATATCCACACTGTATTGGTACTTGTTTCAGCTTACTAAAGGTGTCAAGCGATATCTAACATATTCATTATCCTTCACATGCATGAATTCTGAAAATAATTTTGAAAAGTATCTAATATATTTAGATTTTTAACATTATTTTTTTCCCGATAATTTCAGAGAAACAAATTTAAAAAAAAAACTATACATTTGTCAACTATTTTTATGATGTTATATATAATTTTATATATATTTTGATGTATAAAATATATTTTCTGTAGTGATTTAAAATAATCTATTTCCGTTATATTTACAAAAAAAAAGCAGTTACACTTTGTCGAGCGGCGTAACCGGCCATTCGTTTATGAGAGAGGCACAAGTTGCAGTCGCGGGCGTGAACGTTGCGCAATCGGCGCACGTGCGTGCAACGCGCGAGACCGATACAGAAACGGTGGACCGTCCCGTGTGTTACGCGCCGCGTGCAATTAGACGCACGAGAGAGAATGAATGCGGAGCGATGCTAATTTATATGAATAACGGTACACGGCGCTACTGTACTACTCATACCGGTCTCTGACTTTTTTTTTCATCGTGTTTCATTACAGCATAGAAATCGTTTATTATCGCTTGATATAGGTACTCGATCGGTCTTATCACGCCGTAGGAAATACGCTTCAATCGTGTGCAAGTATCCACGACAAATTAATCATACATCAGAAGAAATAATATGTCATTATTTGCATCGACAATTATTTAAATTAATATCATCTGACGTTTGATTTAAAAATGATTTAAAAATTTTAAAAGAAAAATATATTTGATATATAGAGTAACAATTGATATAAATAATATTATAATAAATTCTTACATTCACGAAAACACATCCGAATTAAATATTATCTTTAGATATCGGAAAAATAATTGAAATATAAATTCAATAGAGATATTTGCATTAAATATGAGAAATGTATCTCGCACGGTCCATTATGTTCCACGACCTATCGGGTGTCGATACAAAGGCCAAACTGATTTCTCCGAACTTGCAACTATCGGCGGGATGAATCCTCCCGATCGTAGATCGACTAGTGAACTTTCTAAAGCATAGCAACGGCCGTTCGCGAACACACACGTGAGAGACTAGACAAAAGAGTCGCTCCTACAACTACCTCTGCGCCTGTCGTAATGCATGCGCGCGAAGACAATCGCCCGTCAGAATGCAGGTAGGGCGTCCGATCACGAGAGGGGCCCCTCCGACACGAGCGCAATGCGAGCGCAATAGGCGCGATAGGTGCAACGCGATAAAGGCCCCGCTGTGTGTGCATCGCCACGCAGATTGCGCCCAGCGCAATCTCGGCGCGGCCTGCAATTATTGCGAAATCCGCGGGGCACGCGTGCACGCCGGCGGGCGTGAGAGATCGGGACTTTTCATCTGCTGCACTTCTCTTTTCCCCCTCCGCCGGCGGCGTTATTATCAGCTTTTTTGGAATAACGCGACGCCCCCTTTCCCGGGGGCACTTTTAATCCGCGCGCCCGAACTGATTAACATATCCGCGCATTAATTGTCAGCAACCACTCTGTAATCGAATCAAGCGCCTTTACACGATCTCTCTCTCTCTCTCTCGATATGCATCTGATGATATTTTTTTTATGCAAGATGTAATGTTTATATTATAAGAGAAAGGGGATTTTATAATTACTTTTATACGTGAAGCATGAAATATAATATATATCTGAGCTATTCTTGTCACACAAGATAACGTATCTATGCAAATAAAATACAGGCTGTTTAATATGCAGTGAGTATATTAATGCAACTCAGATTGCACTTCATTCTCGATGATACGAAACTCGTAAGAAACTTCCATATCAACGGAATCTTATGAATTCTATGTCGTATTTAACGAGACTGTAATGAATAAATTTGCAACACAAATATTTGCCTCATATCTCTCTCTTACTTATCATTAAAAGAGATTATTGTTAATCGTAAAGAGTACTACTGATTCGATCATAAGAAATACATATAATGACATAAAACTCATCATTTTTATAATTAAATGTTTATAATAATAGCTAAATAAATTTGAATCTAGAGAAGAATACGACGACAACTCAATGTAAATTAAAATAAATGAATAGCAAACGAGATGCGTTCGCACGAGACGAAACAATCATAAATAATTGTTAATTATCGAGCAATGCACGTTTGCTCAAACGATCAATTAATCAATTGAAGAACAACACTTGCCGCTATTTTTCGCGGCAATTATCGCAGCTTCCGCGCTTTTTTGTCATCGACGTTAAACAAATAATATCGGCCAATTAATAGTCTGGGATCGCGTTGTTTTCTGGGAGAGCATATCGATTCTGCGGTCGGTCGATGGCACGCGCAATGGAAAGCCGAAACGGAAATCCAACTCGGCGAAGTCAATGGAGCGCAATGTAAAGTCAGAACCGGTTACGGCGTTAGCTGTAATTGCTACGTGTGCATTTAAACGAAGGAGACGAGAGGCACGATCATGGACAGTTGTTGCTTTGCGGAGCAACGGTTCTGCAACTACAGGCGAGTAAACGAGCGTGTACTCGCGAACGCTAGTGGAAATAATCCCCGCGAAAGTATTCTCGAAAACCGTCTAAAGCAAATGATCGTGCATTTTTAAAAAAAACGAATGATAATTTGAATCGAAATGAGATATACGTCTTGTATAAATGTGCATTTTTTTATTTCTCATGTATTATGCATTTTGTGTGAAACGCGTCTCGTCTCCAAAAAAAAAAAAAAAAAAAAAAAAAGAAACGCGTCTCGTCTCCAAAAAAAAAAAAAAAAACAGCTTTCTTTTGGAGATTGCGTAAACATATGAATCCGCCAATCCTGAACGTTCGTGAATTTTTGTCCCATAAATTAATTCGTCACAACGAACAAATCAACTTGAGGATTTTGGAAATGCTAATTGTTGTCGTTTCGAAACGCGCGACACTATTATCCGCGCGACGGACGCATAATTGATTAATATTTATAAGTGTACAACATCTATAAATATATATATGCATGACGCGCGAATTTGTCACGCCCGGATCTTTCCAAATGCGAGTGCACGTTTCCGTGTTTCTGGTCGTCCTTGCACGACCAGACGTCATTGTCGTCTCGCGGAAATTGTCAGAAATACGCAACTGAATCCTCGACGGAGAGAAGTCACGCGATAGATAAGAAACACACGGAAAATCGTTTTATTTTACTCAAGCGCGGATAGATTAAAAATATTTATTTATCCAAAAAGTTATATATGGCGTGTCAAATATTAATACATTGACTACGTGTGGTTATGAATGTTTGTTCCATATAAATTATACGTGCTTACATCACACATGTGTGTTTTTGCCAATTTCTCGAACATATGTTTTTCTATACACATATGATTTCGACATATTATTATATAATTTATATATGCAAGTATAATATATTCAAATATTTTTCTTCTCATTAAATAATTTATAGAATATATAGAATAATTTATACTTTCAGTTTTTACTAATCTTTTTCTAATATTTTTGATTATATTTCTTATCTTCGTTTTATCTTCCTTTCAAATCGCGATGAAATAAAAAAAAAATATATTTCTTATTTTTTTCTTTTTTTTTCATAATTTATACATTTTCAATCGACTCGTAATATATCTCTTTTGAATATTATTTGTATATCGCGGAAAAAAGAATTTTTACGTTAATTGGTACCGTAAGCGAATAAGCGCTCCTCTTTAAATAGCCGCTCGCCAAACGGTGAAGTCATAGAATCGCCAACGTTGGCGTCCTTGCGCTGGGTTACGTGGTAACGACGACGAAAATCGATGGTGTAGTTGGCAGTGGGTCGTCGCAGGATAGAATAGGTGAAACGTAACGAAATGGGTGAAGGTGAAGGACACGGAGTGGCAGAGCGAGTGATACAAATATTCGTTAATCGCTCGCAACGATCGTCCTTGCATCGGTCACATCGATAAAAATTTGATCAAAGTGACGAAGCTCGGCAAGATGAAGTTAACGATGCAGGTGCGCGAAAATAACGATCTTGGTGAACTTCTCGGAATTGCAGGGACGATCAAAACGATCAAAAGATCAGTGAAACGCGTGGGAGAATTTATAAAGAATGCGCTTATTCGATCGAATGAGGCTAACGAGCTCGGTAATTTGTTTAGATTTTAGATAATAAATGCCATTAAATATAAAAAGATTTAAAAATAAGATATAAGAAAATAATAATTATTTTAAATATAATTATTTGCTGTTCTACTATGCTTTTTTTGATATCAAACACTTTAAATTTTGAATTATAAGAACGTCCGATATTCATCTTTACGGTACCTTACACTTTCGTTTCTTATCGATTTTCCTCACATCCATAATCTCCCTTCGTATTTTAATCTAACTTGACTTTAATCAAGAGATACATTTAATATATCAGTGACTTTAAAATTCAACATATTCAAAAAAGTATTACATTCAATATAAGTTAGCGAATTGAAAAATAAAACTATTTGAGAGAAACTTTCACTCTCTAAAACATTAAAAACTTTTTCATAACTGTTAACTTGGAGGAACAGTATTATGCACTCAAGCAACGATTCTTCTGACAACTAATCATTAGAGAAAACTTATGATTGACAAATAAAACTTTTTTAGAGAAATGTTGGCGCGTTCGTCGTGTTGGGACGCAGTTCCTCCAGCTAATTAAACGGCACAAAGCAGAGAAAGTGATATCAAGTTACACAGTCCTCTCGGCTGCGCGTTGCAGGTCCTTTGCGTTAGGATACTCACACATGAATCCGCGTGAGTTATTGGTTGCATTAATCAAGCACCAGGGGAGGAATGAGACGCGCGCGAGTCAAGGAACAGCTGGCAGGTTCGGCTCTCAACGAGCTCATTTGCCGCGGATGATCCGCGCGATGAGGAAGACGTCGGGGCTGATTTAGATTTCTCCAAATACACACACGAGACAGAGTCGATTATGAGAGCGGCGCTAATGCGCGCGATTTATGGACCGTCATTTATCGGCCTGAGCATCGGCGCGAATCAACGCGAATTACGGAGCGCAGCTGTCAAAGACCGCGGCTCTTTCCTTGCGGAGCATCTGTCGAGAAGAAGGTGCGCGCAAACTTGCGCAAACCCGCCGCGCTCGATGAGCGCGCCATTAATTAGCGGCGCGAGATCCGCGTAAATTGAGACGTATGTACGGGGGCCTGTCGATGCCTGTCAGAGAATCGACTCGCAACAGTCTCCAGGTGAACGGCGCAGCGCAACGAAAGCGCCGACACTCGCCATGTGTGCTAAGATTACGCGAACGCTTGCGGGCCCTCCGCGATTCTTAAGAGATGCTCTTCAATATCGCGCCTCGACGGACCGCGATTTTTACTCCATATCCCTTCTTACAGCTAGCGACGAGCATCGAGCGGTGAAAGTGTAAAGATTAGACTAGACGTGGAATTAGCTGCTCGTAGCGAAATATTACACATGCGTTACATCTTATATACGCAATGTTATATTTATTAATATAAACGGGGATATAATCAATTATTTCTTTCTCGATAAATATGTCACCTTTTTGTTTCAGATACATAAAAATCAAATCCGAGTGTTCCGAATATGTTCGGAATAAAAGCCAAACTATCTATTTCCGCGGATAGCTAGATAGCTCCGATATGATTAATAACCGTTATCGATCAACGAGGCAGAGCGAGAGATCCGAACAACGAGCTGAAATCCGGATGCTGAACAACTCGCGATGATGGCTGTGGAGAGAAGCCGCGGGTCACGACGGCTCATAGATCACGGTTAAGTGACGAGGAAGGAAGAGAACGCCACAGGGCTGGAAACGCGAAACCGGCGAAGAACCGCTTTCGGGGTCGATGTTGCTATCGATTTCGATTTCTCCTTGAAATTTCTCTACATGGCGCTGCTTCCCGGTCGGTTAAGGCACTCGACCCAGCAACCAACAAAGAAAAACAGAGAAAAAGAAGAAGGTAGAAAATTAGAAAGGGAGAAGGACGGAAAACACAATAAAAGGAATAGAGGAAAAATATGGAAAACCAAATTTTTCGAGACAAACAAATCAAGATCGACAGAATTTCTCGTTCGTTTTGAGAGGAAGAAAATACGGACTAAAAAGAGCAATTATACATACAAAAACATCTGTGATAAAGAAAAGAAGAAACAGTAAAATTTAAGAATAAAGGAATAAAGATCGAGAGAAAAATCAATTTTTTCTTGCAGAAATTGTTACTTAGTAACATAATAATCACTTTACTTTAATCTTATCTATATTTGGAGAATCAATGAAGAAAAAAGGAGTTAACTGGCTTTAAAAAGACTCGAAGAACAGGATATGGAAACATTAAAAGCGGTAAATTGCGAGGAAAGAATCCAAAAGAAAAGAGAGAGACAGAAAACGTTGACGAGATAAACGACATATGATAAAGAAGAAGAAAAAGGCGTGACGGAGAAAGTAAGATAAGTCGAGGATAAAAGAGAAGGAGCTTAGACTGATACAGTCGACTCGCAAGTGAGAAAGAGATAGACGGGGAAAAAGAGGCGAATAGTAAAAAGGAAGAGACAGAGTGCGTGCGTACATGCGTGCATACGTGACACGCGGCAGATAGAATCTCTCTTTGCTTTGGTATGCGCCGGAGCGACCAAATACACGACACCCATATCGCGGTCGGAAACGGAGCTGCAGGCAAGTTTCGTGACCCCGAAAACGAGGATCTGTCGGATAGGAGGAGACACCGGGTAATGTTGGAAAGCGAAACGTCTTCGATCGACCTGGCGAGCCGTGGCCGATTTTTCCAACCACGTCGAGTTCCGAGATGTTTCTTCGCACGCTAAACATGGTCCTGTCTCGTTCGCGAATGACAACACCTCGTAAATAAACACCTCGTAAAACGCCGCTATATAGCGGCAACAAAGCCAAGCAGATGTCGGCGTCAAAGTCAAAGCAGATGTTAGTATCGGCTTATTTCATAATACATATATAAACGGATGTGCTAAAAATTATAAGTGTTATGTATATTACGATTGCAGATACTAGTTGCATCGCACGTGATTATAAATAGGAGCGTGTTGGATAAAATGAGAAATATCCAGCTAATTCCTAGAATTTATATACTGCTCAATTTTTTAATATCCAGATATTAGATATTCATTTCTACCAATGCAATAGTGCATAATAATTATCGGCGGATTGTCGACTGCTTATAGTATAAGAGCAAAATTATCAAATAGAGAATTTTTTTTAAAAATTCCCTGAGTGCCAATAAAATTCCATGAGAATTCATTGATTTCTCCAGGTACAAAAAAATTCCCAGAGAATTCCAGGTTTTTCATGTTTTTGCAGAGAGTAGACACCCTGTGATAGAAGCCAGTCAGCTGGCTTTTTGGCGAGAAATATGAATGCGTTGCCTGTGGTCGACAAAATGCTTTAATCTTCGCGATCGGACACGTTTGTTCGTACACGAGCGGCGTAGCGTGTCGGCGCCGAGTGATTTAGCCGCCTCAGATCGAGGTCCGCATACCGCACGACTATGTGCGACCGAGTCTCGCGCGCGCAGGACGACGTATCGGGACCCCGTTGTTGGGGCCACGGGGCCTCCAAGGCCGTCAAGCTCGTAAAGCCGACTCGTGCCTCTCCCTCACACCGCCGCCCGCGTCGCAACGAAGCGGATTTCCAGCGCGAGACACGAAGACGAGAACGAATGATGGACGCCTCTGCGATACGCCGCACCACGTGGCCCCGAAATTTATTAACCCCTTTTCGAAGCACGGCGAAGATTTGTGAAATGTTAGCGTCAATCGCGTGTAATTAAAATTTTGCTTCCGGATAAATTTAAAACCGCGTTTTTTTTTTTTTTCAAGGAGAATGGAGGCTAAAATTTGCAACTTGAATAGAGTTGTATGTGTGTGTGTTCTTTTTTATGTATGTATTTATAATGAAATATATTTTATTAAAATATATAAAATAGCAAAATGCACGTTTGATAAAGGAATTATTCATTTTTATCATGGTAAATAGAAAACTAGCTAAGTTGGGATTAAATCATTTGTAATTTCAATTGAGCGTATTTTCCAATTTCTGGAGAACATCGTATCGTTTGGTTATACGATGAATACGTGTGACATTTATATCAAGATATACGAGAATGTTTTTTAGACGATATGCGCGCGCGGTAATGCTATGATATACGACATGCAAGAATAGGTTTCGGCAGATGACAAAAATATCAGAGACAAGGATGACAATTTTACGGCGCACGTGGATCATGTGAAATATGCCTGAATCAAGTAGAAATCATTTAATGGCTATCTACAAGGTATATTGGCAATCGTACTATTTATTTTGTGAAACTCCGTTACTCAAAATAATTGTTACTAAATTGAAAATCTAAATTGAAAATCTGTTGAATCGTGTGGACACACGTCGCCATGAACATTTGCAGCCAAGTCGAGAAGGATGACCGTGCTCATCGACTCGCGGAATACTCAAATAGTAGCGATCGCCCTGGCTAACGGCCAATTTTACTGTCATTCGTGCCGAATTCTCCGGCACATTCCTCATCATTCTCTCTTCCCCGATCATGTCCTTGTTACTTCATCCGCAGTATGTAGTGCACGGTTACATAAATATCTTCATAATTGGCACACACACACAATGAATGGAGAACTTATGTAAATAAATGTAAACTCGCGTGAAATTCATATAGAAATATAGTAAGACAATTTCTTGAAGATATATTACGCATTTTAGAAAACACGATTATCGGAATCAATTGACAAAAATAAATCTCCTAAATTGTATGTATACAATTCCTTTCACATTTCTTTTTGCCAACTTTCAGGTCATATAGCGACATCGGTTCTCGTTTCGAGATATATACACGATGTTAATAAAATTAAAAGTCGGGAACGATCCTCGCGCCGATATAATAAAACCGCGTTTTTTTTTTTTTCAAGGAGAATGGAGGCTAAAATTTGCAACTTGAATAGAGTTGTATGTGTGTGTGTTCTTTTTTATGTATGTATTTATAATGAAATATATTTTATTAAAATATATAAAATAGCAAAATGCACGTTTGATAAAGGAATTATTCATTTTTATCATGGTAAATAGAAAACTAGCTAAGTTGGGATTAAATCATTTGTAATTTCAATTGAGCGTATTTTCCAATTTCTGGAGAACATCGTATCGTTTGGTTATACGATGAATACGTGTGACATTTATATCAAGATATACGAGAATGTTTTTTAGACGATATGCGCGCGCGGTAATGCTATGATATACGACATGCAAGAATAGGTTTCGGCAGATGACAAAAATATCAGAGACAAGGATGACAATTTTACGGCGCACGTGGATCATGTGAAATATGCCTGAATCAAGTAGAAATCATTTAATGGCTATCTACAAGGTATATTGGCAATCGTACTATTTATTTTGTGAAACTCCGTTACTCAAAATAATTGTTACTAAATTGAAAATCTAAATTGAAAATCTGTTGAATCGTGTGGACACACGTCGCCATGAACATTTGCAGCCAAGTCGAGAAGGATGACCGTGCTCATCGACTCGCGGAATACTCAAATAGTAGCGATCGCCCTGGCTAACGGCCAATTTTACTGTCATTCGTGCCGAATTCTCCGGCACATTCCTCATCATTCTCTCTTCCCCGATCATGTCCTTGTAACTTCATCCGCAGTATGTAGTGCACGGTTACATAAATATCTTCATAATTGGCACACACACACAATGAATGGAGAACTTATGTAAATAAATGTAAACTCGCGTGAAATTCATATAGAAATATAGTAAGACAATTTCTTGAAGATATATTACGCATTTTAGAAAACACGATTATCGGAATCAATTGACAAAAATAAATCTCCTAAATTGTATGTATACAATTCCTTTCACATTTCTTTTTGCCAACTTTCAGGTCATATAGCGACATCGGTTCTCGTTTCGAGATATATACACGATGTTAATAAAATTAAAAGTCGGGAACGATCCTCGCGCCGATATAATACCATTTAGTTATATTTTGGTCTGACCGATTTAGATCGCAGTGATGAAGATTTAAATCTCGCCTCGAATGGAGAGGTCCATTAATGAGTTGAAATGACGAAAAATGTTGCGCCTTAAAGTGGAGCGCGAATCAGATATTCCACGAAATCGATTTAATCGCAATCACTGGCGCGAATCAAATAGCCAGACACACGCGCGCGACAACACAGAGTCGGATTTATATGCGATTTAAACAGACATAAAACGCTTTGCACATTACGAGAGACGCAACGTGTTTAAATCCCCCACTGCACATCGACTCGTAAAGAGAAAACAGAACGGCATTGAATCTGATAAGTTTTAACTGTCATAAAAGAACCCTATCATTTTAGACCGGTCTGGAAACACGACGCGCGGTTACGCTAAGTCGACGTTAAACTTGAAAAATGATGCTAATTAAAATGTCTGGAGCAGCGTTAAGAAATCACACGAAAGATTTCACTTAACTGGTGGCTGACTTCACCCTCCGGTTAATTTAATGTGGATATTTAATATCGTTAATATTCAATGTCGGATAAATTCATCTGATCTCCAATGGATGCAGAATAATTACGGTGAATATTAATTAAACTAATTAGAACTTTATAATGAAGTAAAAGCTTTTAAGAAACATTTTTCTTATCTATTTAGCGGATCGCGTATCACGCGACAAAAGCGCAAGCGAGAACAAGCATTTATAACGAGCAAATGAGTGATTCGTGCGCGAATATTAGCTGCATTTAGAGTGTAATTACTCCGGAAATTGTAACATTAAACGCCACGCCGATCTTAAAGCGGTGATAACATATTTTTGCACTTTGCTCTGCAATCTTTAAACATATTTCAAAACACTCTTTTTAAAAACTTGCTCAAGAATGAGATCAGAAAAGATCACTAACCAGAAATTTTTCATATGTCTCGAAATACATCGTAGACTTCCAGCATCAAGAGCACCTAAAACAGACACATTTTTGAAAGATATTTTTCAAGGTATTTTCCTAAAATACAAAGCAATGTGCACCTATTAAAGTTTCAACGTCACTCTGTGATATAATATCATCTCTTTAAATAAAATTTTAGTTGTGAGATAAACGTGAGAAGAGATAAATACGATCACAAAATATGTCACAAGAATTCTGTTATCGGTGCATCGTCTTTTCAACGGATGAATAAGCAATGAAACGAAGACAAAATTCCAATTCCGATTCTAACGTCAGCAATATTCACGGAGACCCCTCCGCGAATCAGCTGCGCGTCCACCTGTTAAAAGTCGCTCGATATCGCGGCGCTCTATCCGCTTTAAACGGCGGCCTTACTCGCCCCCGTTATAAATGCGCACACTAACACGCATCCCTAGTGTGGATCGTCGACACACAGAGAAAGCAGTAAAACCGCCGATACCCACCACCCCTCCACGGCAGATCCGACGCTTTGCACAGCTGCTTCGACACCCCCGCCCGTCTTTCCTTTTATCCTCTGCCACCCCCTTTGCCGGCCTCCTTCCGCCGCGGCCAGTAATGACGTCATACTGCGACGTCGTTTATGACGTCACCGTTGTGCTGCAGTTCCGTTCATCGATCGGCGAACTGCGGGGTCGCCGCAGGGGCGGCGGAAGAGAGAGGACGTAGAGGTGTACTCTCGTAAGCCGATCGGCTCGCTCTTTCCCGTGACGACTTCGTTTCCACCGGCAGCAAACTCATCACGACCCACGCCTTTCCGCCCTTATTTTTATTGCGCGCGCGATCTGACGTAACGAGTCGGCGTGATATGCCTATCGACACGTTATCACGTCTCGAAACGTTATCAGTAGTCCAAAAGTGGAGGATACAAAATTCATTATAAGATACGAGAAATACAAAAGATTATGTAATGCAATATAAATAATAATATAAATGAAAATATAAAAATAATATGCACGATAGAGAGATAATATCTCACACAAACAAATCAAATAAATAAAAAAAAAATGAAACGAATAAATTAGATTGATAAGAGGAATAAAATATAAATATGCATAAATAAATATTTGTTACTATAGTATGCGGTTTGTATATCGATACGCTATTTACAGTGTCGCGGGATTCCTTGTTGCTTATATCTTATTCTTATATTTCATTGTGTCTCGGCCCTCACGCGATGGGTTCACGGTCAACTGGTCGCGCCCTATGCGATTCCGAGTCCGCCAACTAAGGTCATCTAATTAGCATCGTCGTCTTCTGAACGTTCCGCAAGCGTATAACGAAATACTTCCGCTTTCCCGTTGTATACGTGTACCGTTTACATGATAAGTGAAATTTTACCTAGAGCTATTATTATCAAAATTTAATCTGAAATACAACATATTCGCGCTTATCAGATAATAAATTAAATTGTTCTCAATTTTGCATAACGCTTTCTTTTACAAACGTCATCCACATAAAATCATATTTCGCGTGACGTTATTTTAAAATTCTTACACGCGCGGCCACACACATCTGCAATTCAGATAAACCAGGCCGTACTAACGCGCTATAGCGCACAGGGAGGCAGAAGAGGTAATAGATTTAATTAACAAATTTCTTCAAGTGTTGCATTTTGTGTAGACGATGAATGGAACCGTTATACGTGGGCGGAGAGAGTCTCTTCTTATCACAGTTTCCTGAGTCCCGCTCTACACGTGTTGACGTAATGTTAACGGAATTATTATTGGCGCCCATATTATGCACGGAGAGTTGCCTGAGTGAGCCGTTTTTGCCGCTTATGACAAGAAATGTTCATAATCGCTTCATTCCCCGCCGGCCCACGCTAGCCGAGCTTTTTTCTTTTCGCCTTATTTATGTTTTGTGCAACCTGAATGAAGTTATTAAGGAGGAGTTAAAGGGCGCGTCGATGCGTGCGGAGGCGAATTTACGCAATTTTTCTATTACGTCGTGCTTTATTTGTTTCTATTTTACGGGAGCTTAATTTATCTTGCGGGTCGTCTTTTACCATCATGACACAATCGGGTCATCCTTATCTCTGCTATCGATTTCACAGCGTTCTCACATTGTATATATTTACTGCCTACATGTTTTTCGATATGAGAAAAGAGAGATAATTTTTTTTATATGTTTATTATTATCTGACTCTCTAATATCTATTTTAAAGAATACTTGGAGCAGAATTGATATAAAGCAACAAACTGTTAAATGGACAAAAAAAAACTTTGCACATTAGAAGTTATCACGAAATTCTATCAAACTTCACGTTCTCTGGTCTTATTTCTCTCGGAAAGAAATACTCGCACCGTATTGTGTATCACTGCCAAGGATATAACAGTCGTGACTAAAGTTACTTTGCGCGGAACTGAGTTATTTCAATCCTGCCACTGCTTGTACGATTTGTTGTCCCACCGTCCTTGGTATGCACGAAAAATCTGACTCGGTTATCAATTATCAATGTGTCGCGTGATTTTTAGGATTTTGCACAGCCATCCAAACATTGTGCGTCAATGTGATTATATGATTAATTACAAAGACATGTAAAATCTTAAAAAATCGCGAAAAAAGTTTCTTTTTTTAGTAAGATTCTAAATAGTCAAAGAATTAATCAAAGAGAAGGATATCTTATATATTGCTCATATATAGCATATAATATAATTTGTAATAGTTATTTGGCTTATACAATATGACAAATGATATCGAGACAAGAACGTGTCATTTCTATAATAATTTATAAATTAAGTCCAAGAATAAGTTTGTAATTCGTATAATTTGCATTCTAGATTCAATGCATTTAGAATGAAATTTAAGAATCATGAACTAAGAGCTTGTTCTTGCATTGAATCTCTCAAGAAGCGTACTCTAGTTAATTCAACGTTCAGAAATCATCGTGCATCTATCGAATTAGCGATTCGAGGTAGGAGGTAGGATGCGGCACGCGTGTCGCAATATTTGCGTCACGCATCGCTCCGCATTTGTCCGCGTCAGCTTTTAATTGAAATCCTTCTTTTGCTGTTCTCGCGGAACGCATTAAGCTGATTTACGAGCCCGCGAAGCATAGATGACATGCCGTTTAATATCAATATAAAAAAGCCGTTGTCGACCTCGCCGAGGAATG
>NW_021851080.1:186808-214787 GCF_003651465.1 Formica exsecta
GGAAGAACCCCGTCGGGAGATCGTACACGTTTGTTCGTACACGAGCGGCGTAGCGTGTCGGCGCCGAGTGATTTAGCCGCCTCAGATCGAGGTCCGCATACCGCACGACTATGTGCGACCGAGTCTCGCGCGCGCAGGACGACGTATCGGGACCCCGTTGTTGGGGCCACGGGGCCTCCAAGGCCGTCAAGCTCGTAAAGCCGACTCGTGCCTCTCCCTCACACCGCCGCCCGCGTCGCAACGAAGCGGATTTCCAGCGCGAGACACGAAGACGAGAACGAATGATGGACGCCTCTGCGATACGCCGCACCACGTGGCCCCGAAATTTATTAACCCCTTTTCGAAGCACGGCGAAGATTTGTGAATGTTAGCGACAATCGCGTGTAATTAAAATTTTGCTTCCGGATAAATTTAAAACCGCGTTTTTTTTTTTTTCAAGGAGAATGGAGGCTAAAATTTGCAACTTGAATAGAGTTGTATGTGTGTGTGTTCTTTTTTATGTATGTATTTATAATGAAATATATTTTATTAAAATATATAAAATAGCAAAATGCACGTTTGATAAAGGAATTATTCATTTTTATCATGGTAAATAGAAAACTAGCTAAGTTGGGATTAAATCATTTGTAATTTCAATTGAGCGTATTTTCCAATTTCTGGAGAACATCGTATCGTTTGGTTATACGATGAATACGTGTGACATTTATATCAAGATATACGAGAATGTTTTTTAGACGATATGCGCGCGCGGTAATGCTATGATATACGACATGCAAGAATAGGTTTCGGCAGATGACAAAAATATCAGAGACAAGGATGACAATTTTACGGCGCACGTGGATCATGTGAAATATGCCTGAATCAAGTAGAAATCATTTAATGGCTATCTACAAGGTATATTGGCAATCGTACTATTTATTTTGTGAAACTCCGTTACTCAAAATAATTGTTACTAAATTGAAAATCTAAATTGAAAATCTGTTGAATCGTGTGGACACACGTCGCCATGAACATTTGCAGCCAAGTCGAGAAGGATGACCGTGCTCATCGACTCGCGGAATACTCAAATAGTAGCGATCGCCCTGGCTAACGGCCAATTTTACTGTCATTCGTGCCGAATTCTCCGGCACATTCCTCATCATTCTCTCTTCCCCGATCATGTCCTTGTTACTTCATCCGCAGTATGTAGTGCACGGTTACATAAATATCTTCATAATTGGCACACACACACAATGAATGGAGAACTTATGTAAATAAATGTAAACTCGCGTGAAATTCATATAGAAATATAGTAAGACAATTTCTTGAAGATATATTACGCATTTTAGAAAACACGATTATCGGAATCAATTGACAAAAATAAATCTCCTAAATTGTATGTATACAATTCCTTTCACATTTCTTTTTGCCAACTTTCAGGTCATATAGCGACATCGGTTCTCGTTTCGAGATATATACACGATGTTAATAAAATTAAAAGTCGGGAACGATCCTCGCGCCGATATAATACCATTTAGTTATATTTTGGTCTGACCGATTTAGATCGCAGTGATGAAGATTTAAATCTCGCCTCGAATGGAGAGGTCCATTAATGAGTTGAAATGACGAAAAATGTTGCGCCTTAAAGTGGAGCGCGAATCAGATATTCCACGAAATCGATTTAATCGCAATCACTGGCGCGAATCAAATAGCCAGACACACGCGCGCGACAACACAGAGTCGGATTTATATGCGATTTAAACAGACATAAAACGCTTTGCACATTACGAGAGACGCAACGTGTTTAAATCCCCCACTGCACATCGACTCGTAAAGAGAAAACAGAACGGCATTGAATCTGATAAGTTTTAACTGTCATAAAAGAACCCTATCATTTTAGACCGGTCTGGAAACACGACGCGCGGTTACGCTAAGTCGACGTTAAACTTGAAAAATGATGCTAATTAAAATGTCTGGAGCAGCGTTAAGAAATCACACGAAAGATTTCACTTAACTGGTGGCTGACTTCACCCTCCGGTTAATTTAATGTGGATATTTAATATCGTTAATATTCAATGTCGGATAAATTCATCTGATCTCCAATGGATGCAGAATAATTACGGTGAATATTAATTAAACTAATTAGAACTTTATAATGAAGTAAAAGCTTTTAAGAAACATTTTTCTTATCTATTTAGCGGATCGCGTATCACGCGACAAAAGCGCAAGCGAGAACAAGCATTTATAACGAGCAAATGAGTGATTCGTGCGCGAATATTAGCTGCATTTAGAGTGTAATTACTCCGGAAATTGTAACATTAAACGCCACGCCGATCTTAAAGCGGTGATAACATATTTTTGCACTTTGCTCTGCAATCTTTAAACATATTTCAAAACACTCTTTTTAAAAACTTGCTCAAGAATGAGATCAGAAAAGATCACTAACCAGAAATTTTTCATATGTCTCGAAATACATCGTAGACTTCCAGCATCAAGAGCACCTAAAACAGACACATTTTTGAAAGATATTTTTCAAGGTATTTTCCTAAAATACAAAGCAATGTGCACCTATTAAAGTTTCAACGTCACTCTGTGATATAATATCATCTCTTTAAATAAAATTTTAGTTGTGAGATAAACGTGAGAAGAGATAAATACGATCACAAAATATGTCACAAGAATTCTGTTATCGGTGCATCGTCTTTTCAACGGATGAATAAGCAATGAAACGAAGACAAAATTCCAATTCCGATTCTAACGTCAGCAATATTCACGGAGACCCCTCCGCGAATCAGCTGCGCGTCCACCTGTTAAAAGTCGCTCGATATCGCGGCGCTCTATCCGCTTTAAACGGCGGCCTTACTCGCCCCCGTTATAAATGCGCACACTAACACGCATCCCTAGTGTGGATCGTCGACACACAGAGAAAGCAGTAAAACCGCCGATACCCACCACCCCTCCACGGCAGATCCGACGCTTTGCACAGCTGCTTCGACACCCCCGCCCGTCTTTCCTTTTATCCTCTGCCACCCCCTTTGCCGGCCTCCTTCCGCCGCGGCCAGTAATGACGTCATACTGCGACGTCGTTTATGACGTCACCGTTGTGCTGCAGTTCCGTTCATCGATCGGCGAACTGCGGGGTCGCCGCAGGGGCGGCGGAAGAGAGAGGACGTAGAGGTGTACTCTCGTAAGCCGATCGGCTCGCTCTTTCCCGTGACGACTTCGTTTCCACCGGCAGCAAACTCATCACGACCCACGCCTTTCCGCCCTTATTTTTATTGCGCGCGCGATCTGACGTAACGAGTCGGCGTGATATGCCTATCGACACGTTATCACGTCTCGAAACGTTATCAGTAGTCCAAAAGTGGAGGATACAAAATTCATTATAAGATACGAGAAATACAAAAGATTATGTAATGCAATATAAATAATAATATAAATGAAAATATAAAAATAATATGCACGATAGAGAGATAATATCTCACACAAACAAATCAAATAAATAAAAAAAAAATGAAACGAATAAATTAGATTGATAAGAGGAATAAAATATAAATATGCATAAATAAATATTTGTTACTATAGTATGCGGTTTGTATATCGATACGCTATTTACAGTGTCGCGGGATTCCTTGTTGCTTATATCTTATTCTTATATTTCATTGTGTCTCGGCCCTCACGCGATGGGTTCACGGTCAACTGGTCGCGCCCTATGCGATTCCGAGTCCGCCAACTAAGGTCATCTAATTAGCATCGTCGTCTTCTGAACGTTCCGCAAGCGTATAACGAAATACTTCCGCTTTCCCGTTGTATACGTGTACCGTTTACATGATAAGTGAAATTTTACCTAGAGCTATTATTATCAAAATTTAATCTGAAATACAACATATTCGCGCTTATCAGATAATAAATTAAATTGTTCTCAATTTTGCATAACGCTTTCTTTTACAAACGTCATCCACATAAAATCATATTTCGCGTGACGTTATTTTAAAATTCTTACACGCGCGGCCACACACATCTGCAATTCAGATAAACCAGGCCGTACTAACGCGCTATAGCGCACAGGGAGGCAGAAGAGGTAATAGATTTAATTAACAAATTTCTTCAAGTGTTGCATTTTGTGTAGACGATGAATGGAACCGTTATACGTGGGCGGAGAGAGTCTCTTCTTATCACAGTTTCCTGAGTCCCGCTCTACACGTGTTGACGTAATGTTAACGGAATTATTATTGGCGCCCATATTATGCACGGAGAGTTGCCTGAGTGAGCCGTTTTTGCCGCTTATGACAAGAAATGTTCATAATCGCTTCATTCCCCGCCGGCCCACGCTAGCCGAGCTTTTTTCTTTTCGCCTTATTTATGTTTTGTGCAACCTGAATGAAGTTATTAAGGAGGAGTTAAAGGGCGCGTCGATGCGTGCGGAGGCGAATTTACGCAATTTTTCTATTACGTCGTGCTTTATTTGTTTCTATTTTACGGGAGCTTAATTTATCTTGCGGGTCGTCTTTTACCATCATGACACAATCGGGTCATCCTTATCTCTGCTATCGATTTCACAGCGTTCTCACATTGTATATATTTACTGCCTACATGTTTTTCGATATGAGAAAAGAGAGATAATTTTTTTTATATGTTTATTATTATCTGACTCTAATATCTATTTTAAAGAATACTTGGAGCAGAATTGATATAAAGCAACAAACTGTTAAATGGACAAAAAAAAACTTTGCACATTAGAAGTTATCACGAAATTCTATCAAACTTCACGTTCTCTGGTCTTATTTCTCTCGGAAAGAAATACTCGCACCGTATTGTGTATCACTGCCAAGGATATAACAGTCGTGACTAAAGTTACTTTGCGCGGAACTGAGTTATTTCAATCCTGCCACTGCTTGTACGATTTGTTGTCCCACCGTCCTTGGTATGCACGAAAAATCTGACTCGGTTATCAATTATCAATGTGTCGCGTGATTTTTAGGATTTTGCACAGCCATCCAAACATTGTGCGTCAATGTGATTATATGATTAATTACAAAGACATGTAAAATCTTAAAAAATCGCGAAAAAAGTTTCTTTTTTTAGTAAGATTCTAAATAGTCAAAGAATTAATCAAAGAGAAGGATATCTTATATATTGCTCATATATAGCATATAATATAATTTGTAATAGTTATTTGGCTTATACAATATGACAAATGATATCGAGACAAGAACGTGTCATTTCTATAATAATTTATAAATTAAGTCCAAGAATAAGTTTGTAATTCGTATAATTTGCATTCTAGATTCAATGCATTTAGAATGAAATTTAAGAATCATGAACTAAGAGCTTGTTCTTGCATTGAATCTCTCAAGAAGCGTACTCTAGTTAATTCAACGTTCAGAAATCATCGTGCATCTATCGAATTAGCGATTCGAGGTAGGAGGTAGGATGCGGCACGCGTGTCGCAATATTTGCGTCACGCATCGCTCCGCATTTGTCCGCGTCAGCTTTTAATTGAAATCCTTCTTTTGCTGTTCTCGCGGAACGCATTAAGCTGATTTACGAGCCCGCGAAGCATAGATGACATGCCGTTTAATATCAATATAAAAAAGCCGTTGTCGACCTCGCCGAGGAATGCTAATCGGCAGGTACCAACTCTAATAAATTCCGATGTGCCGCCGCGATGCGTCGACGCCATTGATTTATCATTCGCCTTAATTATCGGCGAAGACGATATTGAAAAACGGGAGAAGGCAGAGAACTCTGAAGATTATAGATAATTTAACACAAAAGTCGACTTGAATAGACTAATATTTATATAGATAAATTACGTAAATGTTGCAAATTGCGCTCGCGAAAAAATTGCCCTTATCGCGACGAGGTTTTAAAGAGATGTACCACTTTGCTGAACTAAATCCTGTCATAAAGAACGACAATTGGCACGTCGATTAACACGACGAAAAATCAATATCTTTTCGGTCGCGTGATTCTCAATTTTAGCCATAATCAACCCGACTGCATTCTTTCTCGGGACATCGCGGAATCATTAATGAGCGATCATTATTATCATCATAATTCATCAGCGTTTTTATCGGCAAGATGATCTTGTCGATTTGAAGGACGGCAGTCGCGAATACATCATCGCTAAAAGTCTATAATAAAGTATAATAAAGTATAATAAAAGTACCTTCTCTCTGAACTATGTCTGCACGCTATAATTTTAATCTGGATAAACATAGTCGGAATATATTTATCTTTATCAATAAGTAAAATGATTACCTTTCATCAGCGTTTTCATATATATTTTTTCATATTCATCTAAAATATATTTAGAATAAGATAAATGTGTTTGTGTGTGTGTAAGGTATTTAAAAGAACCACATTGACACCGATACATATTAACAAGACATACTACAAAAATTTAATATTCCTTAAAAAAATGAAAGGAAAGAAAAATACCTTTTCATAAAACAACAAGATACTTTCTCGCGATTACAAAAAGAGATACAATGCGGATATGGATTAGAAGATTGGAGAATCGCGGGGGTGGAGCAAAGGTATAAATATTCGCAGGTAAAAGTGAAAGCTCGCGAAGTAGGTCATGCGGATGATGATGGTACGTCATCGCGGAATTATCGGCGATGTCGCTCGATCGATAGCGCGAGAGGAGGCACATCGCGCTGCATCGCGACCCGATGATCGTTTCCATCGTCTAAATCGCAGCCTCCGTGCACCGTACGGAAATATTTGATTTGCGCGTTCGTTAAAGCCAACCGGATTATACCGCGTTGAATCAATACGGCACGCTTCGTCAGTGCCACCGCGTCGACCATTCTCGCGTATATATCCCGATATTCCCTCTCGTTTCCACGCAAGCTTGAAAATAGCTTTCGATTCTAGCGTCGACTTTAAAACGGGCTCTTCATTTCCTCCGCGGTGGCACGCAAACTGAGATGCACACTTCGGAACTTTAGCGATTCCGGAACCCTCTACGATAGAAGTCATTGAGGAGCACTGCAAATTCAACGGAGACACGACTCTCGACTCGCGTGCATAAATAAAAGATTAAGAAAGTAGAATTTTTCTATTTGTAAAAAAAAATTTTCTTATTTCTCGTCATTACTTTTTTACTCATTGCATCTTACGTTGATCGTGTATCGTCAATCATCGATGTGCCATTATACACGTAACATAAACATACGAACGAAAACGTGAACATTTTTCTCTCCCTGCTATAAATGTTGCCTTTCGAATTTCGTTCGAATGGATCGACGAGTTGATGGAACCGACACGGTTTTTTTTCAATGCTAATTATTCAACGATGCAGTATTTCTATGTTGTCACCGGCCGGCACGCAAAAAAGCTCGTACGAAAGCACGTGCGCGATGCGCCGGCCATCGACAGATGCAGCGCGCGGTGCATGGACATCCCTCGCGGCTTTATCGCGCATTACTGCATAGTGACATCATGCGAAATTACATTCCGTATTGCGAAAGGTATTACGTTTATAGCGCGACAGAGTGTCGAGGTTGCGCAGCTGTTGAATTTGTAGAGAAATTGCACACATTGCACGTTTGTTTAAACGCACATGCATAGACGCGGACATTAAATACTCTTCGAAAGTCAACGTGAGAAAATTCTCGCGTCATTCTTCTCTTTCAAGAGCCCCTATTGTTAAAGATTATTATTATATGTCGTTATACTTCAACGCGTTAAAAAGCATATACATATGTACATGTTAATATAAAACACAAATAAAAAAAATCAAATGTACGTGAATCAATTCACACCGCGTCATGCTAAAATGTGTGCGTGTATGCGTGTGAATGCAAGCGTATTACATATGAATGATGCAATAAATATGCCTCTTTTATATCGAGATTACTATGACCGCGCACACAGAAAGGCATGTTTGAGCACGTGGGCGAATTTGTTGACATCTGTGTATCGAGATATTTAACTCGACGTTGGCGAAACAATTACTTGCCGGTTTCCTCTCTTTCTCTCTCTGTATCTCTGTATCTCTCTCTCTCTCTCTCTCTGTAGTTAGTATTAGCGGCAGATTGCAAACGTTGAAAGATCAATATTTTAGTAGCGGTTCTCATGCTGCATGTCTATCATGTGTGCCCGAATTCGATACAATTAGTTGATCGATTGTTTAACTTGACAAATTTGTTTTACTTGACAATTTGTTCGCAATATTTGGAATTAAAAAATTTTTAATGATTTTTATATCAATAGCAAATAATTGATATATGATATAATCGACACCAAAATAAACAAAAACGTTTTACTTATAATTGGAGATATTAAAGAAGAAATATAATAACTGCAATTCAATATTAATATAATGATTCTATTAAACTATATTAAAATAATTTCGTCTATACGAAGGATAAATCGTATATTTTAGTTTTCATCTGCAATTGTATGTGTGTACTCTCTGATACTATATAAAATCTCTGTAATGCAAATTTTTACAAAGACGTACAAAGATTTCTGCTGCATCAAATTTACACAAGCTGTTTTCCCATCCCTGACATACACAATAAGTTCTCTATCTCTTTTTATTTTCCTTTACTTGGCAATGGTTGTCCCAGTTTTTCCCGACATTCGTTTCTACAAATTTCTCGCCAGCACTTTTATCTCTCTGTGCGCTACTGTATTGTATAATTTCATTGCGTACACTGTTAACCCGCGTTCGTTGCTATGAGAAGTCTGACGCAGCGTACCGCCCGCTATATGCGACACGTTATGACAGTAATATATGTTCCCGAGCGTGAGAGACTAAATATTTCCGTCAGAAATATGCAAGACGTGTGCGTATTAGTCAGCACGTTGAGACAATTTCACTTTTCACGAGATTAAATCTCTGTCCCTCTGAAACATCCGCAGAAGCTAGATTCATCTCTTCAACTAAATTAATTTTTCAAACCTAACTCGACGTAACTTTCAAACTCGACTGCTATCCTTTTTATTATTTTTACCCTTTTTTAGCATGTTACACGTACACGAAATCAAAAAGTTATAATATTGCCGATAAAAAAAATATATAATTAGACACATTTTTTTCGTAAAAATGTAATTAGAAACATTTTTTTATTCATATAAATATTAGAGTAAATTTTAATTTTTATTCATGCAGAGTATTAAGTCCCAAGAAGAAAATAGTGCAATATTCAATCAAATTCTAGCTTTTATGAAAAAAAATCCTTTATCCCTTCATATGTTCCTGGCCCGGTCATTCACCAAGTCAATCGCCGTCCCGGTATTCGCGATTGCGATGCTCGAGACTGGCGATGTCGAAAGCATGGGCATCGTCATCGGCGTCTTGGCACGCGCCGCTACCCGACGTCGTCGCTGCGGCGTCGAGGCGTCACGCGCGCTCTCGCTTTGTATATTTGCTCTATGTTTAAATTTGGACGCCGACTATTACGCGAGCAGACTCGTGTCTCGACGCAATCTCGACGATGCTGCTTCCTTCAACACCTTGCGTCGCGATGACGGCATGACGCCGTTTCCCGGAAGCGATTGTGCGAGAAAGTCATCGCGGAATCATCACTAACACCGGAATGCAAAAACGTTCACGTGTCCGAATGAGCAATGCGACATGTGATGCGCGTGCTCCGTAGCCATTTACGTTATTACATTTTCAATAAATTAGCTATTATTAATTATTGTATTATTTAATTAATTGTTATATTCGTATAATTAATTATCGAATAAGCGCCCGTTATTTGCAAGATTCACTGTAAATATCAAATATGTGATATTTAAGTTGAACAATTATGAAATCTAATAATTGAAATATTGTATTAGTAAATAATTCTATAATTAGAATATATGAAAAGTGTAAAGAAATTGAATAATTTATGGAGCAAAAATAATGTAAGCCTATAATTTATATAAAGAGAAAAAGAAAACTCGTTTTAGTCATTTTATACTTAGAGTAAATCTTATAAATTTTATATATTCACTTTTATCGTCTCTGTGAATTTTTCAATTCTTTCAATACAGCTATTTCAGGGTGTATTTCATGCTTATTATACGCGCGTATTATTTTCAATAAAAATCATGATTGTTTAATAATAAAAATATATTACATTTTGCAATATAAAGTTCTCATAGAAAGTTTACGTGTACACGTGTATACATATGCGTGCATATATTTCATTAATTATGTAACGCTTGTCTAATCCATTTTAGTATCTGTTAATCGATCGCGCAGTCTGCGCGAAATCGGTCACCGAATTCTGCGGCTGTAAGAAACACGTTTCTTTTGCATGCACGAAGAATACAAGAACATTTTACATCCCCCTATCTCATAACTTTGTATTCCACCGTCCACCGAATCAACTTGCGCGATCGATATGTTATATTGTACTGCCGAATAAAAAACAACAAGGTATATCGGATCGCGACAATTACTTGTCAGCAGAAGTTATTGAAAATATCGGTTAATCGGTCAATAACTCTCTGATCTTCGTCAATATTATTAAAACACGTTGTTACATAAGTTTAAGTATCTCGATAAACATTAATAAAAAAAATTGCATTCTCTTTATTATATTTGTCTTATTCATCATTCCTATATTATACTCAATTAATTTATAAGTTGTAAAAAATATAATAATAAAGCTTAAAAGAAAAATCGAGCTTTAAAATTAAAGAATCTGTAGAAAAAATGATGCAGTTCTAGAAAGAGGATACTCTCTTTATACTTCAGTGAAATATATTTGCTTAAATTAAATCGATAAAATCCGCCAATAAGAGAAAGAAGAAAACCGACTATTCAGCAAATTCGTTTTAAGCGCTAAAAAACTAATCGCAAACAGTAGCGAAACTTCCTTACCGGAAGAAGTCTTCGGATAATCGGTTGTCAGGACGTTGCGCCGGGTTCACCTCGCCACGTTCAATCGAAGCATCTCGCGTCGCGAAAGAGTAAAGTGGTATCGGTATACCAGACGACGGGAGAACCAGAATATACCGGAAACGCGGAACCGTATGCGAAGGCAGGTGACGCCGAGAGCAAACTGACAGAGGCCACGTGGAGGAGGAAGGTTCGACCGTCACTGAGGCCGCGACGCCCGCCGCCGCCACCACCTCCAGCGCAACGGTAACGACGTCGACGGCGTCAACGACGGCGGTGCATGACGCCCGAAATAGCGTCGTCCTTGGCGGTACGCGTGACGTCGTCATCTCGCCACACGGTCGATGACGGACGGGGGCGGCATTGTGACGTCAGCGTTGATACCACCACCGTCGACGCCACCGACAGCGACGCCGAGTTTGCGCGGCAGATATTTTCACGGAACAGACACGAGGCGCGAGTTCCCTTTTACCGGAACGATCGATGGAGATTCACGTCGGGGATCAATTTCGAAACTTGTTTACCGCGTTCATCAATATTGCTTGTTGACTATTATTTGTGGATTTTGACATAGACAAAGCCGACGAGGTACTACGTGACGCGGAGAGATTATATAATAGTTAAAATATTGACAGATTTTCATTATTTCTTTTTTCTTTCTGTGCGAGTTTCAAAAATAATTTTGGGAATTATCTATCATTCTATTAGATTTTCAATTTGCCTTTTTCAACCATTGTCTACCTCGATTTGTTTGACTTTAATTTAGAATAGACTTTTAATAAGCAAAAGCGTTGGCATATCGATGTAATTTCTTACATATAAAAAATTGAAAATAAAAGCAGAGAACTTTATTATAAGCCAACTAAGGATGCCACTAATTATAAATGCAATTATATATAATTAAAAATTTTGTTCTTTCTGCACGCACACACACACACGCACTATTATAATATTCATTAAATATATCTTCAACAAAATCTTAATTTTCTAGACTCAAAATATCTGATTTTTAGAAATTAAAAAACTATAAAAAAGATTCAATCAAATTCTTGTTAACATGATATATTTCAAATTGACACAGTTCATAAATGAGAGCAGCGATATTAAAGAGACGTTCCATGTATATACTATGTTACTCCTGTTATATTTTAAAAAGGGGCAACTATAATTGAAAAATTAGTTATTCTTATACGAATCAATTTTCGAATCGATAAAAAATTCCTGCAACTTGTATATGCAGTTCAAAAATAATATGATACAAATTTCAGGTTTAGAATATCGTAACATAATATTATATCACAAACAATATATTATACAGTTTGAAATCTCGTACATATACATGATAACGAAAGTATTATTATTCTAATCGTTAATCATATATTGCATATATGTGACATTTCAAATCATGATAGCAATTGGATACGATTACCGAGATTCGTTTAAAAAGAGACGTACGTTAATCACGATAATACATATAACGTCATCATCTCCAACAGCCGCATACATAAGAAGCTTATGGTAATTTGGGCATATAGCACGCGGCAAAAATGTGTAACACCGCGAGCTGTATGACGCACGTGCCTGCTTCACCTGAAATAGACTTCGCTACGGAATCGCGTTCTACTTGAGTTTCGAGCAAAACGGCACAGTTTTCCGCACAAGCGGATCAGTTCTACGCCGTGAGATCTTATCCCTGTGACTTGCCTTGTACATGTTTGCATAAAAATCAAAGAGCGACTGAAATTAACGTAAAGTCTAAATAAAAATAATCCAAAAAGCCGATAATAAATTAAATTATGTAAATTAAATCGTTCGAAATGTAGATTATATTAAAATTAATGTACTATATATATATATATATTAGGACTTTTATATATTTTTCTTTTCTTCACGTGCAGGCTGTGATGTCGATTATATCGTGCGGCGTTAACATGACATGACGATAGGGTCGGTAATCGATTGCTTTGTATGTACTTCCTCGCGGTTAGGTTCCTTCACGAAAGTCACGAAACCAAAATCGCGCCCCTTCGTGCAACACGTGCGCATCATATTCGACTGAAGCCTCATCATATCGCGATAACAATGCGTTAAATATTTGACGAAGTTTCGCGGTGTAGCATTTATGCAATATAAATCACGCCAACTCACTTGTGTCTGATTTTTGCACGCTTTTTTTCTGTCCACCCTCAAGTTCTTTTTTCGGTCGCGTGTCTTCTTTCTAAAAAAGGGTTCGTATAGATAGTTGATAAATCGATCGTGAACACCATAATTGAATATCACGTCTCCTGTCATTATGTTTTGAATAATTTCTTTCGCGTACATGTATATTTACTCTAATTATAATTTCTACGCTTGCTTTTCTTGTTTAATCAAGCAGTTTTATGAATATTTGGCTCTGCAAATCAAAGCGTTAGATTATTGATATTTGATTATGAAATTTAATATTTGTTGACCAAAATGGAAAGAATTTATAATTGTATCGATTGATACTCTTTATAAATTAACAAGATACAATATTTACTTGCAGGAAAGAAACTGGATATGATCATCCTCTTGACCTACTATTGCACTAAAGATTTGAAAATGTCCTGAAAAATTGCAAACTTGCCACAATAAATATTGAAAACGAGTTACATAATCACAATTATATATCTCACTTTGTATGTGTGTGTGTGTGTATGATATGATCGTATATATTAATAAATTAAATTAAATTGCAATTTGATACATTATTAATATTAAATATTAAAGTCAATTATAGTTATTAAAGTGAAATAACATTGTATCACTGGATTGTATGTTTTGAAAAATGTAGAACTCTAAAAGAATATTTATTTTATAGATATCTCTCATCAAATCTAAAATTAAAATGTTAATAATTTAATAAATATCATATATATAAAATATGATATACCTATATGTGTGTATATATAATTATTATCTGAATAGTAAAATATTTCGTATTTAGTATTAATTCGCGATAAAAAAGCTATTAATTATCTCATCTTATATTTTATATTTTATATTATATCTATATCATATATAAAATATTTACGAATATAAATATCAAAGTACAATCATTTATAAATTTTGCACTCTTCTAATATAAAATATTAAATGAGATAATTAATAATTTTTTTATCGCGAATTAAAAACTGAAATATTTTATTATTCAGATAATAATTTCATTTTACACAACATCGCATATTACATTAAAATTTTATATAAAATAAAAACTTTGAAATGGCAACACATTTCTGTGCTGATTTCTACTAAAAATTGGCAGTCTGCCGTGTGTATACATGCGCGCGTATGTGTGTGTTATCCGTTATTATCTTTCCGTCATCTCCCTCAGTTATACAAGGACACGTTTTATCTCGCAAAAAAAAGCACGGTGTGAATTCCGGCATGAATATGATTTACAATTCGCCGGCTATCATCTACGATAGACTAATCGATCGGTGAACAAATCGAACGAATCGCGGAACGCCTTATCAGTGCCAGCTTTGCGATGCATAGTAGACGTATGATTCAGCGGCGGATGGACCAACGGCGATTCTCTTACGCGATGCGATGATTGGGACACGAGACCGAGACGTCGGTTTATATCGCGCGCGTGGTTCGACGCTATAGCATATCGGAAACGTGAAAAGAGCGGCACGTGATGCGTCAGCCGCTTCGGTCTCTTTTATAGCCCGGCCAAGCAGCCGCGGATCGCCCGCCTCGCGCGTATATATTTAGTTCGCCCAGCAAAACAATGCAATTGGCCTCTAGGAAGCGTTGCTTAAACTCTCCATTGGTCCATCAAGGACCTTTTTTTAACCCTTCACTTTGACTGCGTCAGATGATGCATGGGCAAGCGATATTTTTGGGGGAAATTATGGTACTTGTGCATAAAATAATGGCATGATTTATATCATTGAAAAATTAGACAAATAAATGAGATTCTTTTATCTATACAGTTTAAATAATATCATCATTTTTAATAATATGTTTCTTTACGCGGATATTGTTTTTATACGCCAATACAGGTTTTTGTCAGCAGAGCTGCCAATTAATTGTATTATGTATGATCGAACTCTCTTAAATGTTAAAAATAGCAAATAACCCCCGGCGATAAAATTCCTCTTTATATAACTATATAATCTCATACAAATTGTAGATAAAATAACTTACTCTAAAAGACATAAAAATTGCATAAATTGATAAATAATTTTTGTTCATATATTATAATGACTTTTTATCGTTTGAAAACATTAGAAATTTTTATCATTTTTCTTGATACTTATTGTTTTGGAAGCATCGAAAATTATAAGGTAGGAAGATCGATTAATAATAGCAAAAAAGAACAGAGTAAAAAAGATAGTAATAGATCAAGTACACATAATAGTAATAAGTAGCAGCAGTTATATTCACAAACAATTTTTGCATTTTATGGAGAACTTTCGAGACAGCATATATGCATATTAATTAATGTCGAATGAATCCGGTCGGAAAATCGTTCGACATGCAATTCGCGCGCAGCGGAATGTTGCTCGGCGCGAAAATAGAGGCACAAGCGTGGAAAAGAAATAGGACGATGCGCGCGCCGATTGGCAGCACGATAGAGAATATAATGTAAGAATTTTTACACACGGGAGAGAATATTTTCCCGATATCACTTTAAACTACCCCTTGTATGCTGCTCAGTGGCTGCGTGAACGAGCTCTACGTTATAACGGATGCGCGCATTACGGCCGCAAGAAAGCGCGCGCGCGCGCGACGTCGTTATCTTGGTTACGGCGTTTGAAAACATTAGAAATTTTTATCATTTTTCTTGATACTTATTGTTTTGGAAGCATCGAAAATTATAAGGTAGGAAGATCGATTAATAATAGCAAAAAAGAACAGAGTAAAAAAGATAGTAATAGATCAAGTACACATAATAGTAATAAGTAGCAGCAGTTATATTCACAAACAATTTTTGCATTTTATGGAGAACTTTCGAGACAGCATATATGCATATTAATTAATGTCGAATGAATCCGGTCGGAAAATCGTTCGACATGCAATTCGCGCGCAGCGGAATGTTGCTCGGCGCGAAAATAGAGGCACAAGCGTGGAAAAGAAATAGGACGATGCGCGCGCCGATTGGCAGCACGATAGAGAATATAATGTAAGAATTTTTACACACGGGAGAGAATATTTTCCCGATATCACTTTAAACTACCCCTTGTGTGCTGCTCAGTGGCTGCGTGAACGAGCTCTACGTTATAACGGATGCGCGCATTACGGCCGCAAGAAAGCGCGCGCGCGCGCGACGTCGTTATCTTGGTTACGGCACACGCATACATAATGTACAAACACGTGTAATGTGTATGATGTACATACGACACACTATGACTCTGTTTATGGAGCTCTGGCCTTGGCGAGTCAAGGGACGCGGGATTTGTCGCGTACAAACCCCGCTCTTGCATCCCTCTGCCTCCCCTTTCCCTTCCCCCACCTTGAATGTCGACACACAACCCCGAGAGAACAACTCATTCCCGGACACGCGCGTGGCACTCCCTTTGATCGCGATCAAAGCCTTCGATCTCCGCCGGATAAATCTCTCTCCGAGAAGCCGATTAAATCTGGCCATGTACTTGAGAAAGTTCGACTTATATGCGTACGGAACATGAGAAATTTTTATGCGATGATTTTAGTGATTCGCGAAAATAACAGGGAGGATAAGATGACTCGCTTTCTACGATTATCGCACGGTCGAAACAAAAGAAGAATCATATATTTCCACGGAAACGATTCGTTTTAAATGATGAACAAAATAAAGTCCTTTTTTACCGTACACATACATACACGATATTTACTTTGAAGCGAGATCATTCACCGTGAAACGTATATCGTGGTTGTTTTTATAAAACCTCCTATATGTGACAAAATCATAATTCTTCTCAGGAGAGATAAAAAACAAATATTATAATGATATTATAATGTTATTGCAAAAAAAAGTATTCAATATGTAATTTTTTCTTGAAAATGATTCCACAATTTCATCATATAGAACAAATTTTATAAAAATAACGATAACGGGTAGTAAAAATTATATTTTTGTTAGTATAAGCCAGCGTATTTAAGAGACATAAAGATACATTAAGCAGAATAATCAATTAAACAAAATAATGTAAGAATATATCCGTAAAAATATTCTGCCTATTTATGGTAAAAATGGATATACAACCTTTGTTTAGCTCTTAGAAAGTTAATTAGGATCAACGTAGTATTGAACGTACTAGTAATTACGACCGATCAAACTCAGACGTCGCGATAAAAATGTTTGCTGACGTCTGAATCTGGATACATTTAATTACTTGTTAAAGGATATCCGCATGTCTTCCAGATTAATTTGTACTGCAGTAATAATGCGAAAATTCCAAAGTAAATGTGTTACACAAGTATAAATGGAAAATCCGTTATGATAATATAAAATTAATTTTAAAATCCGGTATTTTACATGCAAACTCCCAATATCGAATATCTTCTACAAACCAGCATAAGCGCTATAGGAGAAAAGAAACGCGTGCCATATATTAATTTTGCAACTATAATACCTCTCTGTGGTATTATAAGAAATTCTAAATAATCCTTGTGTTCCGAAAAAAATACTCCCATTCCTTTTGCTACTCTATAATCGAACAAAACCGATATTCTTTGCAACGATATGTTTTTTAACAAGCCCGAGTTCTTCCGCTCTAAATTCCAAATCCTATGGAATATCTATGGATTTTCGTGGACGATCGATTCCAGTCTGCTTTTGTCTCCGATGAGACAAAAGCTTTTTCTCTTGGACGATCCCGCACGTGCGATGTATCGATCGCACATCGCGGCAGCATCCACCCGGATTATAACGACACAACGGCATTTAATACGAAGAGAGTTATAAGCGGCTGATTTATCATTGTCACGGCCGTTACTCCCTCATGCGAGCAGGTTACAATCGGCGGATCTGTCGCAATTCGAGCACGGCAATGCAGCGAAACCGGTGATCGGCCGCCTCCGCCGCACCTGCGTCCGCTCTCGGTGCAAGTGGTTATATTTGTAGAGTATTCGTATATACACTCTTCTTTCCTTGCGATCTCGTGCAGGCCAAGTATGTACGCGGAAAAGAAACGACTTGCACTCGGCCGACTGCCAGATCGCTATATTTATCACAACGTGCCGATTACAGCTGTAAAAAGTTCTGTGGGAACAGAAAGCACGGATCGTAGTATCTATCAATCACCGGAATCATTAAGATCCTTCCACACGAATGCGCTCTCTCATTTCTATCGCGAATAAAATAAATTTTTTAAATGCTACGTAAACTTATGATAAAGCTCGTTCTTTTTGTATATAAAAGTGTTGGTTATATAACTCGCGCGATATCAATTTATTTATATATTTATATATTTATCGATTAAAGATAATAATTATAGCTGTAATAAAAGTGAGAAAATAACGTGGAGAGTCCTCTAGGTGACTTTTAAGTGAACATGTTTGGTTTAGACGTATGTAACATAGAAATGATGGCGCGATGAGTCGGATGGAAAAATTTTTAATTTTTTAAATTTGCATAAATAATTTTTTATTAAATATGTATTTAAAAAAATTTTTTAGTATAAGAAATTTTAGGTGTGTTAAAATATTTTAGATCTTAGCTTATATGTTAGATTTTAATTAATATTTCTTAGAATGTTCTTAAAAAAAACAATTTCTTTTTATCAATATTTTAAGAACTTCTAGAAGACGTAGATTTTAAAATCTAAGTTGAGATTTTCAGACACATTTTAAAAAACTTAACGAGTCGTGACAAAAAAAAAAAGAGTCAGAGGAAAGAGAGAGAAAAAAGAAATAAAAGGGGAAAGAGAATCATAGCTTGACGTCATAATTTTCATGCGACCACCGATCGATGCGTTCAGGTGAAATGTGATTTAATTGGCGGACGGAAAATAATCGCGCAAAGTGGATCACCGCGATTGTCTAGGCGAAATAATAATAACGATATTCTCGTCCGTCGTCCACGTAACGGCCGTGACGTAAGCAGATATCGGGCATAAATGGTGACGAGCTTGGAAATATAGGATGACCGCGAGGCGGTGATAACCCAAATCGTCCTGTAATAGCGTTCAATTATTTATCTGCCGTTGCTCGATTCACCGCAAATGGCACAGAAAGAACAAATCATAATTATTGGCAATAAAATTTAGCGAGAGCAAGATATTCCTCATCATTTTTAAATAAATGTCGAATAATACTCCTGATAAAAATCGATGTTCGAATATTTTATTTAAATCTCGAGCGAAATAGATGAATGAGCTTATATGATGTGTCATCGTCCCGAGAAATATTTTTAAAATATTATTAAAATAAAATCAAAGCGATAATATTGATAAAAGACGATCTAATAATTAATATTAATAAAAACGGTCGTAAAAAAACTGTCTAACATGAATGATGCACGATAATCATTTTTTATAAGATCAAACTAAAACGCGCGCAACACATCATTACAAATCAAAATTAATTTCAATAAATGTTCGCTTTTGCAATCAAAAATTAAATAGAATATAAGACTGTGCAACCTAAATACCGTGCAATGCTCTGTAAATATTTTAATAATTTAGTATTATATTTATATGTGTATATGTGACAAAATACTTTAATCGTATCACACTTAATTGCATATTAATTTGTTTGCACGTGTTAGAAAAGATAGTTAAACTCTTTAACCCGATTACCCTTGAGCAATTTTTATAATTTTAAAAGTAAATCGATTTATTAGAAGAATAAAATAAAATTAAAATTAGAGATTTAACTATTTATATCGACGTATAAAGATGAATTGTAAATTTCATGAAATATTTTGATATATTGATATCTAAGAATGAGATCTTCCCATTTTTATCGGATTCGCAACTTTAATAACGTCTTGCAGTTTCATGATACGTGCGCTATTATATGTGCGAGCGGTCTATTTTATCTAAAATCCTTCATTAATAATTTCCAATATTTTTTGGTCGTTAATTATTATCAATCAAGTCAGGCTATAAAACATAAAATCGGTATTCAAAGAGAATCTATAATATAGAGCATGGAATATCGACGTAGGAGAAAACGCTAAAGCCAGCTACATTTGTATTAATAAAATCAATAAAAAATTATTAATAAAAATTGCAATTTCGTCGATGATCGCGATTTAGCACCCTTAGCGCAGCCAACCACCACCGTCATCATCACCATCATCACCGTCACCATCACCATAACCACCATTAGCAGTGAGCAGCTTATGGATATAATCCGCTCGCGATCTTGCATCCCGTTTATCTGACTTACACTTGTTCCAATGATCGTGACGTTGCGCCGCGTGGTGCTCGAGATTCCGATGATGGTCGTGATTGTTGTTGGTGTCCGCGGCGATGGTGACCTGGTGGTACGGCGTGGCGGTGGTCAGATGGATCGGCGCCGCCGCCGATCGCTCTTGTTGCTCGACGCCCAGATGCCGGGCGACGGCGATGGCGCCGCGATGCTGCTGATGCTGATGATGATGATGATGATGATGGTGGTGATGCGCCGCGACGCCGACGGCGGCGGCGGTCGCTTCCGTGTTGCCCGTGCTGTCCTCGACGGTGGTAAGCATCGCGCTTCGTTCAATCGCGACGGCTGCTCATCGGGTGACCGCCGATCGCGATTGACGTGGCATCACGCGCGATTCGCACGGCGTGGATCGCGATCGTAAAATGGTTCGAAGATTCCGAGATGACACGCGCGTACACGCGATCTATAGATCCGCGAGAATCTCTCGAGAGGTTGCAACGAGATCCTCGAGCAAAGAGATTCGAATGAGTACCAATACACTGGACCACGAATTGCTCGCTCCGATCGGCGTGGACATCGAAGATCTAGACTTACCTAGATCCTAGACGATGGATCTGATATTTGGCGCCGAATATATATGAATGATTCGAAAAGTCTGTTCGATCCTTACCGTCGATCGATGAGATCGCGCAAAAATAAAATCGGAATGTTTCACACAGTCCACACGCCGACCGATTGTTACAAATCGTGTCGCGCTCGGAGAAAATGCAAAAAGCTGACATTCAATATCGGTACATCCCTTTAATGAAGCATGCGCGCCGCGCCGTCTGACGGGTGGACGGCAGGAGGGAAGGAAGAAGAGCGAAGTAGAAACAGCGATAAATGGTCAGACTTGCGATAAAACACAGTCGAAAATCCTTATGCGAATGCCACGAATTGATTGAATGCATACTTTCTCGACTGTTTCATCATTAATAATTAAGAAAAATGTATATAAGAAAAAGGAAAGAAACAGGAAGAAAGAAGAATGGAGGAAGAAAGATAAAATGGAGCAGACAAAATTAGGTCAAAAGAGAAGAGGACCCCCTGCCGTCAAATCGGTGGAGAACGTGCCCGCTCCGCGATCCTTGGCACACACACAACACACAGGAGCAGAGCGACAGTCTCCTCCCGCGCAACAACGGAATGAACGAATATGAGACCAGCACACGTGATGTATCACCGACCTGCGTGCGTCGTCGTAGGGCAAGAAAAGTCCTTCCTGATGATGTTGTCGGAGGTCAGCACCCCACCGAGGAGCCCGAACACTTCCGCTCTGGGCACTCGCATGCAGAATCCAGATACTTCGCCGCTTATCGCGTTGTCGTGCCGGATGACATCGTTGCTCTTCCTGTTGAAACTGATCCTCGAATGCTGCTGTTTGCTCCTGTGCGAAGAAGGCCGGTAATAATTGCGATTACCATTCAGCACTGATAGTCGATTGACAGATCGTCACACCGAAGCACCGACCGCGGTGATCGACACGCGGAGACGCGACGAGATCGCACAGGTGTCCCGCCGTCGCGAAGGTAGAAACCACCCTCGAGCGTGCAATTTGGTACGATCTTAACGAGCGAAATGAATTGACAGTATGCTCAGCGTCGATCGTAGCCGAGCGAATGTCGAGACGGAGAGGGAAAAATCGAATAAGAGACAGGTGAAAGAGCCTTCGTGAGAGTGAAACCTTCAGTTACCCTGGAGAGCGGTACACTTGCACGGGTGGCCGGCCGCCGCGTAACTGAGTCCGGAACGCGCGCGTTCCTCCGCTATATTAAAACCGTACCGTGTGTAGCGGCGGCGACGGTGGCTGCGATCGCGGAGCGGAGAGGAGCGAAGAACGGAAGGCAAGGCGCGGCGACGGGAGGCGAACGGCGCTAACGATGACGTCATCTCGGACGTCATACCCGGGACGCGCATAGAGCAGCAACCGGCGGCGGATCGATGGACCAGACCTGAGTGTGAGCGCACCTATTGGCCCACGCGGCCCGATGATGCCGTTACGGTGACGTCAACACACCACCCACCGGCCGCCTGACACTATATCCCTTCTCTCCTCTTCCTCCCTTCCATCACCCTCTCAACTTCCTCACACAACGCCACTTCTTTCCTTTTCCGCCCCCATACCCTCCGGCACTCACCGTTTCAACCCCACGCAAACCTCGAGGCAACGGCGGCACGCGAATCCGATATCTCTTGATATGAAGAGAGACGGAAAACGAGTGAGGGGGAGAAGAACAGAAAGAGAAAGAGACACGGACTTAAATTAGTTCGGGATTCTCGTTTCTTCTGCTTCCGCGTATTCTTTTGATGTTTGCAAATAGTCACGGTTCTCATGAACGTGACATAATTATGTTACACGATTGCGACGTTATTTCTTTTATATGCTATTGTCCGATAGACTTTATATGCTACAATTGAATGAAATATGTATGAATGTCGTATGATTATTATATGATATTATGATGTTACGTAAAATCTCTGTGATATATTACGATATTATATTAAAACCTTTTGCAACAAAGAGATTTTTGTTTTGTTCCCCGCTCGTTCTCTTTCAATAACATTTTCTTTCAGATATTTATGTGAATTTTTTTATTGTGATACGCCGTAAATCTTTTCAAGAATTTCTTTCCATTAAATTTTTATTTTAGGAGTTAACAATTTATTTATTTAATCATCACATGCGATATAAAAAATCTCTCAAATTTCAATTCAATTTGCTAGTAAAATTGATAAGCTAAATATTATCTATAATTAAATGTGAAATTAATACCCTCCTTGGTAGCCATGAAATGACCAAGAAATGAGAGATTATTCACTTCGTCAACGATTATGTAATGCGTGCCATGTGTTAACGAACGCATTATCATCTGTGTTATTCATTGTCATAAATAATACCAAGATCAATATGACGGAGCGAACTTATATCGCTTATAGCCGGTTTTGTATATCGATGAGAAGAGACTACGATAGCCATTATTCGGTTACCCGTGCATGCAGCGATGCAACGGAATGCATTGATGGCGCGCAGACCTGTTGTCGTTATTAATCTACGAACTAGAAATGCGCAATCCATCTGACCTCGTAATGTAATCAGACGTAATAGTTGACAATTATCGTGTAATAATGCGATAGTAATTCACTATTTTGTCTGCAATGATCTAAGAGCCCATTGGTAATTATCGTAAATCTAGGAAATTTCTAATGGCAATTAATTCCCTTTATGAGTTGCATGACGTTTATCTTCGTGACGTAACGAATGAAGGTACTTTGACTTATAAGAATCGTAGACTTTCATTTCGTCCTTTTAATTCTTGGAAATGTAGAAACTTTTACGTAATAAGAAAATTAAATTACAGAACGAGCGAATTTATTGGGTTATATTTTGCTTTTTTTCTTTTCATAACATTTCAATCTCTACAAAGTTTTGAAAACGGTCAACCTGGCAAAGAACGCTAAATTAGAATTATAATAAAATATCGAATACACTCACCATAACAGAAATTGTGCTCCAAGTAAAAATCGAATGATTTTAATAGTTGCCCCGTTTATATGAATCCGTCATGAATACCGAGCCAAGACAATTAAAAGTTTCTAAAGCATTGCAATAAAGCTATCGCAATGAGAATGCTCCTCGTGTTGTGGCGTTTGAGTTCTTGTCTCACTGTTCTAGATTGCCTTTCGAGAACCCACTCGCGTAGACTCGATCATTCGTAACAAGCGTTTTAATACGTCATCAATTTATCCGCGGCGTCACTCGAGGGTGAAACGACGACGTCATCGTTTTCTCCCACTGCGACTCACTATGACGATGCCTACGCCACTCTTATCGCTTCTGCGCGTAGGTCAGCTACAACAAGGAGGGGTTGTTACTGAGAAAGGGAAAAAGAGAGAGACGGAATGAATAAAGAGAGAAAGAGAGAAAGAGAGATAGACAAAGAGGGATCGCGACGCATGTCGCTTTTCCGTCGTCGATTTCCACCACCGCCATACGGCACCTCCATTCATGCATTACCCGATGCACCCCGCGCGTCTATCTAGCCCCTTCGCATCCCCCCGCGCCCCATACCTCCCTTCCGCCCCTTTTGCACGCGGTGCACGCGTGGCAGAGCGGAGGCGTAAGCACGAGTCGATGTCGCCCCGGTTTAATCAGCCACAAGACGAGCACTTCGACATGTGACGAAACACTGAAAACTCGTGGCCGGCTTCTGTGATATCATCGGCGTGCCATCACCTGTATGAAGTGACCGCTGATCCGGAAGAACGACGATTGAGGGGTAAGGTCGACTTCGATCCGATCACGATAGGGTGCGAATCGGCGATACGCTCCGTTCTCGTTTGGAGAATGTTTGCCTCTAAACCCGAGCGCACTGAATCGAAGTGAGCATTAAAACCGCTCGTCTTGGAGCGCGTCTTGTCTAAGAACAGCCATTTTGCTGCCATCTTAATAAATATTTATGCGATCTTTCAGTTACTTCAGTTATAAAAGTTTAATTATATGTCTTAATTTTTAATTACGGTCTGAGAATTAAAATTCAATGTTTTGCAAAATAATTTGTCGAAGCATAGAAATCTCTATAGATGTACATATATACAAGACAAATATAAATGCATAGATAAATTTATTATACTTTATACCCCATAACGGATTGTGAAAGTGTAATCGACAATGCAAAGCAAGGAACAACACACCGTAACAAGAATCATCTGACATTCACGATAGTACAACAAGCGCAATTATCGCAATTGATTGTGTCGTGAGAGGCACATAAATGTCGGTAGTAAGATAAAGGCGGATAAAGTTATTTGCCAACGGCGGAATCGCTTTGATTTCGACAAGAAAAGCGTTCGAAGATGAACGATACGCGTATTCCCGGGCTAAAAGCGCGTAGATAATATACATATTCTTTTCATAATCGGCTTCCTATCGGCAAACGGACGTATACGATAATACGGACATGCCTGAATAACTTGAGCTTCGACAATCGGCTGTTGTCGACAAATCACAATAATTCAACGATAGAATTTATATAATTGAAATTATCCGCTCTTTACTAACGTTATTCGTTTTATGAATCGTGCATCGCTCGTTACAATCGCAACATTCATTATGCCAGTAGATCTTTCTGATGTTAATGACAAAGCGTGCAGAACGTGCAATGTTCTGGCGCCACTTTGACTAATTAGCAAGCTTGAGTAATTAACAATCGCGGTAGAGAAATAGAAAAAGAGGTAATGGCTTCGAAATAAATTATCAAGTTTTCGTGTTGCACCTGAGGTAATCAATTTTTAAGACTACCGTTAAGATATGAAAGTTGGTAGTAATGTGTGTTTTTGCACTATTACGTCATTTATAATTTTTTCGTCACTAAATTGACCTCATACGCGAGAGAAATGGAGAGCACACGTGCTAAAATATTTCGAGCCTCGGAAGGTTAAAAGTATTCGTCTGTATCTAAAAAGCAAAAATAGCTAGAGTCGAAAATTAATTTATAATATGTCGCGTTTCATATAAATTATTTATTTAATATCTACAAGCATCGGAAAATAAAACCGATTACCATAACGATCGAAGGAAATAATAAATTTCAAAACCATTACCATAGAAATTATTTTCGATTTCTACTTGTAAATTACGATAGAATTCCATATTAATGAACCTATAAATCTGCAGAATAGTAAATATTCTGCAGTACAGCAGAAATTATTTTTATGCTTCGTTTAAAAATGAAATTCAGCTATATGTCTGTTCGTATGCCAAGTATAACTTGGTGTGTGTGTATCATAGATTTATACCTCATTACAATACGCATTGTGATGAGATTATATTACATGATTTTTTCCTCAAATATAAAATTATAAAATTTGCATTTAAATAAAAAAAAAAAAACATTATATAATCAGTAATATTTATTATTTTATGAGATAAAGATTAGTTAAAATTAACTGAAAAATAAAATTTTGCATTTGATTATTTATATTCTTGAAGATTAATATGTAAAATCCTATTTTAACAATGTTAAAGAACTCCGTATCTATAGATATCTCGGCATTAAAACAAGAGCGCTACTTTTTTATACATTGATGTCTAGATATCTGTTAAAAAAATACTTGGGACATTCTCTGTATATCTATATTTATACAAATAATGTCACTCAAAAATGTATTACTGAGTTGCTTGTAAGATTAAAGCGAAAACGTGACAGAATGTCTCGCAATGACTTTAGAAAAAGTATTCATGCATCAAAGATCTAATTTTTTTGACATATTTATTTGTTTGCATTTATGCAATTGATCGAAATTGAAAAATGTCGAAAAGATCTTCCAGATCGGCCGAGGATGGCTGTTCTCTGGAAACCGTCATTCATTTCGCGCGGCTAACTGCATGGATCTCTTTTCCGGCGAATAATTTGTTTTTATTACTCGACTCGGGGCCGGTGTGAACTGTTTAATGATTTTTTAATAAACTTCCGGGCACTTTGTGCCGTGTCCTGAAGATCGTTGTACCGTGTACGCACTGGAACCAACGCGGCGCATAATCTTTTATTACACTGTGTGATATGACCTTTCCTTCGTGAGCTAGTAAAATGCGCTCTATCAGTATATATAAAAGGACGAGCGCGATGATGCCAGTGAACCTCCTCTACCCGCGTACTACCCTCGTATTCGCGCTCCTTCTCTCTTTTTCTCTCTTTCTTTCGCAATGTAGAATTATTTTTTACGACATTTATAGAACGTGACTCGCGTGTTGGCTTGTATAGAGCGTAGCGTGCGATTAATAAATATAAATCAATCGGCGTGTTTAAGAGGCATCCACTCTTGGACGCGACGGATAATGGGGGAAAAAAAGTTTCTCGCGAAAAACTATGCGCTGGAATTTTTCTCGACGATCATCCGATCGTACTGGCCTCCGATTTCCCATCGGCATAGCGTGAGTGCATTCGTCGGCAATGGTACTGAAACGCGCACAGGTTTTATTTCGAGTGCAACGTGATACAAATCAAAAGCGGAGCCATCTCTCATTTTCGCAACAATAAACGCGGAACAACAGAAAGATTCTAAGCTATTACTAAAAATTTCTACCAATTATAACAATATATGAATCTCACAGAATTATTTAAATGTTTGTATGCGCGTTTAAATAAATCGATTTCTAATTTGATTCATTTGAAATTTGAATGCGTACAAGCATTTAAATAACTCTGCGAAATCGGTGCGTAATGTATGATTGATAGAAATTTTGCTAAATGTTCGGATTAACTTACACCTCACGGATCGTTTTCATTTTTACATATATTGTAGAGGGTATATTCCTAAATAATACACGCTTTGAATTTTGTGGCGCTCTCTTCTGGTTCCAGAGATATGTGATTTTGAAGTTTCATAGTTTTAATGCTTTTTCTCAGGTATTATAAAGTAATATTAGGAAAAGCGAGGTTTGTGTACATTGTATCTGTTGTAGAGCAAACGAAAAAGTGTTTATTTACATTTTCGGGATAGGTACACGGTCGTGGATATTTTGTCAATAATGTGTTTCACCTATTTCTCACAGTTCGCTAACAGCTTTTAACATGCGACTACATGAATTTCTGAGGTTTGAGTTAGATTATACCTTCCGGAAGTGGAGCCCCCCTTTCGAGGAGGCGAAGAAACCCACTGTGTCCACGCATATACTTTACAATGCGAAGCGAGGTCCACCTCACGATTGTTGTATGGATGGGAAAGTGTATACGTGGACGCAGTGGGTTTCGCCCCCCCCCCCCTACGAGGGAGGTT
>NW_021851080.1:214801-230709 GCF_003651465.1 Formica exsecta
ATATATATATATATATAAACTCTCTAAATTTTATGAGATTATAAAGTTGTAATGTTCGAAAATTATAATTTAAAATGAACAATCTGCCTTCCGTGTTTTCGCGAGAAAGAAGGAAGTTGTGTGACGTGCGTAGCAGGACTCGGTAATGGAGAAGGACGAAGAGAAAGAGAAAAGGAACCGGTTGCCGTTTCTCGCACAGTCAGGAAGAACCAGGCGAGGGTGAGAGGCCGATATTATGCAATCGCATGCGAGTCACAAGTCGCGGGTTGCACGACGAAAGGGGACTGTCGCGCAAACAGAAACACATATTTATGCAGATAATATTAATAAATATAATATGTACATGAGTTTAATATAATATTACTCTATTATTATACACATTTCTGTGTATTTTCATGTATTATTATAATATATTAATAATAATAATATTATTATAATATATTATTATAATATATTAATATTAATAATAACGCAGTGGGTTTCGCCCCCCCCCCCCTACGAGGGAGGTTCCACTTCCGGAAGATATAACTTAACCCAAATCCAAACCAAAAAATTCAAAGCGTGTATTACTTAAGAATGTACCCTCTACAATATATATAAAAATAAAAACGATCCGTAAGGTATAAGTTAATCGGAACATTTACCGAAATTTTTAATATAAAAGAGTGAATTTACGATACACACAATAATAAAAGATAATTAGCTCAAAAGATTATTTAAACTACAATAAAGTTGATAAGAATCACAATAATATATATTTAAATGCATTGAGTGATACGATCCAATTACGAGATTCGATTAGAAATACCGATAACCGCTAAATATAATAATTATAGGAATCTAATCTTATTTAACATCTCCTAATACTTGTTATGATCGTAGATCATGTATGGAAATAATACACACGATTTTTCGACGACACACGAAGCGTCTCGTGCCATTACCTACCTACTCGTTCGAACCTCGTTAAATGACTGAAGGTTACGTATATATACATTAAAACGCGTTGTACGTGCGCAAAATACAAGCGCCGAATTTTCAGTTATTTTCGGATTGAAAACACACAGTGATACATACGAATCAAAAGAAAACAATATTAAGACGCGATTGTACTACATCGTACGCGAATGACAATAAGATCGTGTATTACTTCTTCGATCATTCTTTACGAATAATGATTAATGTCGTATCGTATAAAGTGCCGCGTGATCGGCGTGTTCTAATGATTAATTTATGCGATCATAATTAATTGTGTTATCGCGAGTGAGTGTCATATGAGTGCCAAAGCAACAAGTCGAACAAGAGAGAAGAGGAAATTCGAAATGACGTTGCACAACGACGGAGCAATCGTGAGGTAAGTGTAACTCTCTTATAATTTATTTAATTTATTATTTGATATTTGTAAAACTAATTGTTCGTTTATCTCCGTGGCAATAATCTATTTTACATTCCTGTGTAATATATAACGCACAAAATATTTTAGACTTTAGATTACATTCTTGTAATTGTAATACAAATTAGTATATAAATATTTAGTCTTATGAAATACGTATTAATCGTTCATAAATTTATTTTGTATCATTCTAAAACAGAAAAACTGTCTGCAAATTATCTCAAAGTTAATATAGTTGCAAATATGACATATTTATATAATATATAATATTAATAATAATAATATTATTATAATATATTATTATAATATATTAATATTAATAATAATAATATATTAATATTAATTTTAAGAGAAAAGAGAGAAAAAAAATCAAAAACCTAATCAACGCTAGAAATGATTTTAATTACCAGAAATATATATGTAGAATAATTGCTATTAAATTCTAAATTTTAAATTAATTACACCAAATATTTTTTGTTCAAATATATTTTAATTTCACGATAAAACATTGTTATAATAAAAATCGTAAAAATTATGGCAATATTCTAGTAGAAAATATTAATATTATTTGTATTTCATAAACTGGTTTCAATAAACTTTTAATTGCACGTATGAATGTCGTATAAGGAAAACGCTCATTTAATTAGCGCGAGCAGTTAATCTGAGAAAAGCTTGAAGACGCAAGATTATTACTAGTTCATCCTCTCACAAATTATCCTAATAACACGCGTTCGGATATATGTAATTACATTGCTATTACACAACGTAATAACTTTAATTACAATCTGAAATCTTTTATTGCTACGCTAATTACGGTAAGGTAGCCGTTATATGTGTTCTTGTAACTTTAAAAACGGTAGACTTTTAATTGCTCCCACACGGCACGTATTTATCAGAGTACTCAACTGCGAATAATTACATTGTGTAATATTCAATTGCCACATAATACTCGTGATCTATCAATATATCACAATATTCGCATATTGTTTTAAATAATGAACGATTAAGATCAATGATGGAAGATAGAATGATGGAAAAATAGAAATAATAACGTGCAAAAAATTTAATTTTGTACCTTTTTCCGTATCATATGATATTATATGATCGACACGCCAGTTAAACTGTCTCAATATTATCTGATAAAAATATTCAAAATATATATAATAAATGAAGCAAAGAAAGAAAATATGCGATACGAAATAAATTAATACTAATGTAATTAATACCATTATGTTTATTTAATATAAAAGAAAATAAAAGTTTAATTCTTGGAAAACAAAAATATCTACACAGAGTCTAACTTTTATCTACTTATTAAACGAGAAAGATATTTTATCTTGTATTATTTTTTTTTTATTGTAGGCATCTTAGATATTATCATACCTAACTTGTGCTAAGAAATCTCTAATTACGCCCGTTCGTGAATAAGGTATAAACGTTTTCTCTCATCTCGCAATATATATATATATATATAAAATACATAATTCCGAGATGCAGCGTATGAGCGTAATTTCCCTTTCAGCGTGAATGAGATTAAAACGTAGTGCTGAATGCGTGGGCCGCCTCTCTATAATGGAACCGCGGCGCGTGTCGGTGAATCGATCTAAGAGGGTAACTCTTCTTCTTTTTTCAACGTCGCGTTAATAAAAAGTGGCTACATATTATCGATTATTATAGTATCTCTATTTTGTACTGGTATTTAAAAGCGTATCTAATCGGACTAGCGGACGATGTGTCTGATGCGTGAGCAATAAAGAGTATCGGGCTTGCAAGTTCTATATTAATCGGCCGTATAGCATTTATTCTAAATATTATCGAGTGCGGGTTTTTAATAAAAAACTTCGAGAAATCGATCTAAAGCGGTAAATTAAATATAAACCTTTTGCTTACTTAAAAATCGTGATTATTATTAATCGTCATAATTACTTTTAATTGATCATAATTAGTGAATAAGAAAAATCGCAAAAAAGAAGATTTCTTAAAATTGACAGCGAAAAAGTTTTAATCGATTATTTACTGTAGCTAAAAATAAGACTTTTTCCAAATTCAACGGGACAAACACTACATTAATTTATTTTCTATTATTTCTAACTCTATATATACACAGAAATGTTGTTAAATCTCGTCAATATGTATGTACATGCATGTATCTTTGATATTTAAAGAGCACCGTACTGAAGTCGAAATATCTATTGTTCTGCTTAAACAATATAATTCAATTGACATTATTGCAACAATTACAAACGCAGATTCAATTCGAAACCATTGCAAGAATTACAATCGTGGATTTAATTAATTATAACTTTTAAATTTGACTCGAAAGGAATGAAGAGAGAGAGATTATATAATATATAAAATTACCTTTTATATACTTACAAATGTTGTGTATATATATTCAACTATGACAGAGAAAAGTTCAAATAAATAATCATGTAAGATTTTTCACTAATTATTATAAAAATAATAAATCTCTGCATAATGTTGCAATAAATTTCTATTTTTATCGGTGATCTTAAAGGAGTATTATCTTGGCGTATAGCTAAACATTTTACAGCTGACTGAGAAATCACAGAGGTATTGAGCGCGAGGAGCTTAATCGACCGAATAAGATCACGAAACGAGCATTATATATATATAGCGACGATCCCGTTGTCGATACGTCGCGCGCGCGCGCGCGCGTGTATAAGATTAACAAAACGTCGATTAATAAAACGAGTGGGCGTTTGTATCACACGTGGGTGTCGCTTGAATTGGTGTGCATATATACTGACGGTATGGCATCGTTAAGTAAAACGTACGGGTGGTACGCAAAGTCGTTCCGCGAAATGGAAATCGGATAACTGCCGCTTTCATGCGTTTTCGATCGGCGATTATCCGCACCGGAAAACTATCCGCACCGTAAAATGACTGGCGCTTAAAATTGCAGACGCCATTAACCTCTGGTTAAACATCGCCGCGACCCGCCGACTTTTCATTCATACGCCACGACGAGAATTTATTCATCAAAATGCCTCGAATCGACCGTAACGGATTGTATTAATGAATGCCGTGAAATAGTAACATGCCACGTGGGCGACATGCTCGTGAATCCATTGAGTATGATGTACTTGAAAAATAATGTCAAACCGATCAGTTAAACGATTCATATTGTTAATTGTTTGCAAAGAGTAAGGCCTGATTGTTACTTGGCTAAGACAAGAAAAATAACGCGATCAATATGTGTGTAAACACATACATTTCACTAAATATATATTAAAATCCTTAATATATTACTTTTATAGCATAGAACTTTAGAATTCAAAAATACACGTATTTTTTTATTCCTATTTCAATTTCCTAGTTTTTCTAAATTACTACATTATATGATCGGCTTTAAAGGATTAACCTTTAACAGGATTAACCCAGGATGTCGGTCTATAGTATCGTTCACGTTGTTTTATTTTTCATTTCAATTGTTGTTGAATGTCATTTAGAAGAGCACGCATTCAGTTCGTTTCGAGTTAAGATATCGTCTCTTGACTGATGTATGAATATCTTTATACTTTGTGCAAATAAAAAATATAAAAGGATTAAATAGATCAATATCGCAAATTAAGACTTAATAGTAATAGAACTAATCAAATTAATTATTTCAAAAAGATCTTTATAATCCATAATTCTTATTCAGAAAATACGAAAAATATTTAATAACTTTTTAATTGCATAGAAGTATTTTATTATGAATGTTTCTATACACATACTGACTGAAATTAGAATCTTACAACCAAATATAAATAAGAGAATATCACATAGTGTGAAAATCCATTTCTGAAATTTTTGAACTAAAGCTGTCTCTAAGGTCAATTCAATTAATCTTACACGCGTTTTCTAATCGTTACCGTTATCTGATAATCGTTTTCGGTCGCGCTGGATAAATGAATAGTTGAAAATCTTGTTCCCACCTTCCCACGAGTAAAGTGTGACGCCAGGTGCTGCGAAGTTCTCCGTGTCCGAAACGAAAGGAAACGCGCGGCCGAAGGTGCATGATTTAACTGTGCTCGTTATGTTTCTTGTAATATTTCTCGCATACATAGTCGGATGGCAGCCGCCTCGTCTAATATAATTGATAGTTTCGAAAAAAAGTCAACGCATCCGCCGATTGGCATTTTTAATTGCGAACTGCCGTCGTCGTGCCTTTTGCAGCTTCCCACGTGTATTATATTAGACATTGCATTAGACATTATAAGTAACACCTTTTATAATATTTTCTTAACTACATGCATTTCCTAAAAACATTTTTGCACTATCATAAATATCCATAATAAAAAAATATGCAACATCGAGCAATAATTTACCAGCTAGCGTTCACCAAGTGTCATCGATCGTAAGATCAAAGATAATTATTCTCTTTTTAACTAAAGAATGCTCTGTATTTGTTTTGCATTGTGTGGTGCTTGCAGTTACTTTTTCAAAAAAATTTATAAAAAGCACCGCGTGTATGGATACTTAAAAGAAATTATTATTTTCGATATAAATCTCTTAAAGTCTTATAGAGTCATTATCTATTATCTCTTTCTCTCTTTCTATCTTTTATCGCTCTCGCTTTTTCTCTCTCCGGCTCGATAGATCAGAGAACGATGGGCGATTAGCGCCGCGTGTGAAAGGGAAAGCGAGCGGTCGACTTCACGGAGGAGGACGATCGACCCGACAGCATGGCGCGGTACATGGGTTCGAGAAACGACTCTCTCCTCCGTAATGCGCGTTCGCAGTCTCTCCAGCTTCCATCCGTGTCTCTTTCTCTCTCTCTCTCTCTCTCTCTCTTTTGCTATTAACCATCCACCCTTTCTTCCTGCGCGCATCTGTTGATGGTTTTTGTAGCATACGATTCGAAAATTCATGAATAGGTAATTTCTTGACGATTTCAAACAGAATTCAGTAGAGTTTAAGATTTTTCAAATAGCATGCTACTATCGACTATAATAGTGATTTGAGGTTTTTCGATGTTGAAATATACGATAATAATAAATATCCAGATATTCGCAAAAGTCAAAGTGCAGGATAAATTTTTATATTGTAATGAGCGATGCATTTAAGTATTCACGAATCAAGAGCTAAATATCGTGTAATTTCAATGAATACAATTTTATATTTTTTTGTCCGTATATGTGTGTAATTTTTAGACGCAAATTATTTTTATTATTATTACAATTTAGCATTTTTATCGAATACACCTTTCATTACATATCAGCGTATTCGTCATGATAGAATGAACCGCGAGAAAAATAATGAATGAGAAAGAATTCGTCATAATTACAAGCTTGGGATTTTATATAGACGGGATTAGCATACTTGCGTTATGTAGAACTATGTAAATATTGGGAGAAGCCATTCATTATAATTGGCTTCGCTATGATTAATGGATGGTATTACGGGGTGAAGAATTGTCGGATTCACTGTAGCTCATAATCAGTCGGTATACATTTTCATAATATATACCGTTGCAACATTAACATTGTCGTTGAACTGTTCTTTTTAACAGAGTATATCAATGCACTATCGACTTCTCATGTAGATCGTGATAAGTAGAAATTTTCCCATTGATATTTTTTTTTTAAATTTCTTAATTGGATGTATATTAATTAGATGAGAACTAAATAAAATAATTATTATACGCACATTTAGCGTGAAAATTATAAAAAGTTTAAAAAATCAATAAAAAAAAAATATTTTAATATTTTATTCACTTCCAAGTACATTCTTTCTCTTAAGTAATAAACAATAACGAATTTCCTAAATATATATATATATAACTAAATAAAATAATTATTATACGCACATTTAGCGTGAAAATTATAAAAAGTTTAAAAAATCAATATTCTCTGTCTTTTAAAAGTATATATTCCGTATGAGAGAAATACGAGTCATTCCTCCTCTTTTTTATATGTGAGAGATATATTGCACATTACATGATTTTATCTTTAATTTCCATATTTTATTTTACCGGATACTTACGCGGAAAATGGGAAACTCGGCATAGAAGAGCTGTTATTTACATTGTGCGAGGCGCACGTCCCGGCGGTTTCTATAATTTGCCTCGCGACGCTATCTCCATTGGCGATCGATCGATCTCGCGACGTGCACACGCATCGGAGATCGCGATTCCTCATACACGGATGTACGAGATGCGAGCATGTCGACATACGTGCGCGGCACGCATACACACATGTATGCGAGAGGAGCCGCAAGGATGAGAGCACGAGTTTCGCGCGCGTACATGCATCTCTGTGTTTCCGCGTTGCTATGCTAATGAGAGAGTGTCTCGATCTTCGATCGACTATCCTTGGACGGATTTTTAGCTCGTAACGTCAAGATTCGAACCATAATCGTACCGAAATCAAAGATGTTCCATTCCAACGAAAAGCAAGCACAGTTTCACTCTCTTTATTTTATTTAATCTCTGTAGAGATTTAATAGCATGTTTATATAATAAAGCAATGTAACATTGAATTTTGATAGTTATCGCGTGCGACAATTACATAGTAAAACTAATGGATGATCTTTTATCGATCTATTAATGTTTAATTTTCTTTAAAACAAGGATTTTTTAATGAATGATTTGTAAATTTATTAATGACCAGATGAATTTTGCAAAATATTCAACGTGATGAAATAATACGAATGATTCAAGCCCGTGTCGAGAAATAGAAATTTCACGATACCGTTAGCTTGAATAGGGTTGACCACTTTTGATTTCAATCGGTAATATTGCAAAGCCGGAATGGACTACCTGCGGGATCCTTAAAACAGCTTGATTTTACTGGTTCTCTGTTCCATAGAAATTTAGTACTTTTTTATAACTATGCTAATGTGAGAGCATATCCCAAAGATCAGAGATATCCTTGGACGAGATTCGTAGTAGGACACGACGCGAGAATTTTGTTTCCATTAAAGTTGAGATTTCATCGACGAAAAAGGAATGAGAAGATCTCTGCTAACATAAGTATAAACGGACCGGCGCTAAACATGATATAACAAACATGACACAATATGCGTAAAAAAATTAAAATATAGCATGTGCAAAGATATATATAAAACGCAGCCATACACAAAATGTCTTTATACAACAATAATAAATTTAAAAAAAATATATCTTATATCCCACAAGCCACACTATAAAATTTGTCTGCCTAATCAATATTCCATTTAGATATACAGTAAACAGGATAAGTAAAACTTTTTAGAAAAAATTAGATTTCTTTACGATGAATATCCGAGATCAAGAGGCATATATTATAAGATAAGTGAGTCTTAAGTATTCCACTCGACGAGAACTAAGACGACACTAGAGACGGATAAATACCTCGCTATAAGTATATATAGTCAAAATCTCCTGTGAGTGCAATAAACATAATCGCAGATACATGTAAATCGACCAAATAACATTAGCGTGAAGTATCTTGTTATGTCTATTTAATGCAACGTCTTTTATCAATGTAATTTAACTTTGTTACATTTAAAGAGATGTTATTTTAATAAATTTTAGAAGAATTGATTTTTTTTAATGCTGTCGAAGATATCACTTCCAGACAATTTCTATTTGCGGTCGTAATTTTAGTTTTACGTTGATCTAAAAGTTTCACAGGAAATTGTAAAATAAAATAAAATAGCAAACTTTATGATAAAAAAATTTTGAAAAATAAACTCAGATTATTTATATAAAGTTTAATTTGATTTAATTTTTTCTCTTAGAAATAAAAATATCTACATCCTACTTTTATAAATAATTGTGATATAATTGTAGACTTTTAATCCACACAATAATATTATATGCAGTTATACTTCGCACGTGTACCTGTTTATGTATAGGGCAAGATGAAACAGAGAGTGAATCCTGCTCGAGGTACAACTTCCGGATTTCGGCACAATCGAGCGTCGAATCTCGATACCGTTCGCTCGAGTATTTTACTTGGCGTCGATTTTCTCTCTAGAAACGGTCTTGCTTCCCGGTAGGCAGCGTGATCACGATTATAATGCCATACAGAGAATCGACGCCGAGTCGTGGGGTCACACGCGGGGTCATCGTCGGGTTGTAAACCCTCGTCGGGTGCGACCCGCGAGAAGAAGGAAGAAGAATACGTTCCCTCTTTCGTTTTCTTTTCCTCCTCCTTCTTCTCCTCTTTTGACCCGGACTCCCACCCTCTATCACCTTGTGGGATAGTCTATATACGACTTGTAAGAAACGTCGTCGTCTCCGATCTGCACAAAGTCGTTAACGAGTCTCCTCGTTATCTTTAGCGCTTAGTTTTATACATGTATGTGTATATATATATATAATATATATATATATATATATATATACGTGTACGTTGCTCACCTAGGCGGGTTTATTATAAAAAAATGGCAAAAAGTGGGGGAAACGGGGAATTCGAGGGGATAGAGGAGATTTAAGGAGAGAAAAAGAGAGAGATGCTCCTAGACATGAAGCTGGAGAACCGGGAAGGTCGTTCTTTCCCCTTCTCCGTTCCTTCCCTCTCTATTTCTTCTTCTCTCACCCCACCATTGCTAATCCTCGGCAAGACACACAGGTACTTTCTCCTACAGTTTTTCGGTGCCTTTGGCATGTACAGAGATCGACGACGACAATGACGACGTCGACGGCGACGTCGTAACACCTACAAAGTCACTCATCGCTTGCGGATTGTTTACGGATCGTGGAATCTTATTTATCGTCCGGAATGTAACTCAACTCGAGAAGTCGTAATTTATGTAGCAATTCGAGTAAAAAAACGGAAGAATTTTTAATTTTTCGTCAATAATAAATTTTTTGAATCGAGTTTTAGATTAATATAATAAATAAATACATTAAGTAATAAATAATAATACAAACCAACAGAGAAGAAAAACTAGAATATATTCGTGAAAAAATAGAACAGGAATATTTTTATCCTTGTAAAAAGACATTGTAAAAAGGACATTAGCTAAATTATTTAAAAAATCATATATGTATAATTTTTATTATACGATAATTCTACATTTTAAATGACAAATAGAAACATGATGGTATTCGTATTTAAAAATGAGCAAGAACATTTTTCAGAAACTATTTCAGAAATTATTCCACGATTAAAATTATATTGTCCATTATAGTGAAAATCAAATAATCGTAAATATTTCCATGACTGAATATTTTTCGAAGAATCGCCAATCTCTTTTTAACGTACAAGCCGTTAAATTGATTACGCGATAAGATCATCGATGTGAGTCGATATACGGTCCTGATTTATGTAATGTATGTAAATATGCAATTTATGTCCGATTTGTCGCTCGGATTCAAGGTGAACGCATTATAATCTACGCGGATATTGCGTGTTTTTAAAGACGTCATTCGTAAAAACCTAACTGATTCCGTACATTTTTTAGATTAGCAAATGAATTATGCACTCCGTGACTTGTTTTTAACCCTATGCCAATTTCAATAATCGAAGTTACACGCAAATAATGTAGTTTATTTTTAGACTCGCAGGGATACTTTTATTTTTGGCAGGTATCGACACCAGCAAACTTCGGCATTCAATAAGGGAGTTTATTTATACGAAATAATGCAGTTGCATCTTCATTTGACACGTGACATGACATGTTATATTTTCATCGCAAAATCAGATTAGAACAAAGCAACAGCAATGCTGCTTCTAAAATCGCATTAGACTATGTTAAAAATTGATAATTAAAATAAACTAACATTTCGTATAATGTTAATTAATCTTTACGTAGCGAAAAATAACCCGAGATAAGATATCTAATACACACATTGTATTAATATAATATTTGAAATATAATATATGAAATTCTGTTGATTTCTTCACCTATTTCTACCACTGTGGGAAATAACAGTAGATAGCAATAGCAAATTACCGAGCAGAAGCAATGCTAGAATCAAAACTTTATGCGTTGCGCAAAGCACCTCTGTCGGCGAACTTTTTTTAAAAGAGAGGGCGTTTTAAGATTTCGTTACGCCATCGTGCAATTTCGCTGATTTATGGTCCCTTCTCTCTATCGCTTGTATGACCGATCATCTAACGGAGAACAAAAGGATCTATTACATAGCCGTTACTATTAGCTATTAGAAGAAAAACGACGGAGAACACAGTTCGTTATTATTTTCATGAAATCATATGCGGATTTATAGTACGCATTTACAGAATTTTAAATTTTTCGAAAACTTATATAATAAATAGAGATTTAGATATTTATTGAGATATATTATTTTAAAAATGCAAAGTTTTTAATAAGATCTCTCTAACAAAATTTTCAGTTATGTAGAAAAATATTCATCATTGCAAGTACAAAAATGAGAGAGAAAGAGAGATAAATATTAAAAGAACGTGCATGTGCGAGAAGAAAAAATAAGGCTCATGAGAGGCTGCACGTAATATGGGTTTCATGGGTGTTTGACAGATGACTAATGCAGTACCACCGCGATGGACGTACGGGCACCGGTTGAAAGCCGAGCCTACAAAGTCGTTAACAACGTTGCTTGGCCTTGGTCAGGAGTCGTTGGTTAACGGGTCGAGGGATTTTTTTCCCAGATCCCATATCTGCTTCCTGCTATTTACTTTGTGGCTGCTATACGCGCTTTATCATTGTCCTCGTGGCGTTTTATCTCGCATATCGGGCATATATTAATAATCCCCCGCGCGTCTTTCTTTCTCTTACCGTTTAGCGCGTGTCGAGACCTCTGTGAATTTTTCTTTTATCAATCGTGTGATTTATTTTCGCGCGGATTTCACGCAGAGACTCGTCTTCTGAATGCAAAACGTCTTTCTCGACGTATTCTATCGCGCTGTTGAAAAATTTCATCTTTCCAAAAATGTGTTAATAAAAAGACGTTACCTGGATTTATATATGCAGAGTGTTAAAAAAAAAACCATTCAATATTTATATGATAGATAGGATACACTGATACTGAGTAAAAAAAACCTTAGTAAACAGAGTCGAAAGCTCAATCGTTTCTGAGATATAAATATATTTTTTGTTAGCATCATGATTGACTTACTGGCTTCTACGTGTCGTATACGATATTTACCTCATTCAATTTCCATACATACTTCATAACAGAATATTTCACCGGCAATCAGTCAGTTGTCATCAACAGACGATTGCGGATCTTTGCGATTTGGTGATTACACAGTGGTTACACTTTTTATGGGGATATTTAAAAAGCATAATGTATTCTTCGCCGATAAATGACTTAGAAGAATTACGTGACCGAATCCAGCGTGCTTGTAAAATAATTCGACAAAGATCTGGAATTTTCGAGAGAGTTCGCGATTCTGTAAGAAGAAAATGCCAAACGTGTATGGAAATGGAAGGAGAATATGTGGAACACCTTCTGTAAATATCGAGTTAAAGATTTAGACAGATTTTCTTCTCACGTCGCATGCGACTCGTAGAAACCGGTAAGTCAATCATGATGCTAACATACAAAAATGCTTAGATCTCAGAAACGGTTGAGCTTTCGATCTATGTTTACTAAAGTTTTTTTACTCAGTATGGTGTGTCCTATCTACCATATAAATATTGAATGGGTTTTTTTTAACACTCTATATATCAACAGTAAATCTATTTTCCATATAAAGATTCTGTGGCACTCACAAGCACTTAACACACTTTTAACAATTATTAAACTTTTCAACAACACTTTTATATTCGTGATACTTGATATCGCAAATATCTGCTACTACGTTAATCATGAAACACAACAAAGTACAAAATATAACGCGATAAATAATAATAAACAGATAATAACAAATAATAAATGAAGATAATTCGCCGAACCACATTTATTTTTTCAAAGCATTTGCGCTAAAAAAAGAAGATGCATACATACAATTATTATTGAATAAAAAAATGTTATTGTGCCGTTTAAGGTCTGCGCTTCCCAGGAGAAACGTTATTTGTGCGGAAATATTATACGCAGCATTAAAAATAGAAAACGCTTACAACTGTTTATATCGTAAAGGACAAATTCTTAATCGTACTTTCTTGAATACAGAATGTCAGCGTAAAGCAGATAAAACGTCAATGTACGTTTATTAATTCTGCTCATAAACAACGATGGGAAAACAAATGTATAAAAGAGATTGTCCACAAGTTGCGCGTTCTGTCACGTGCGTGATAATTCGCGTTGACGCGTTAGATATTCCGGAATCCTGGGAGATACACGTTTTCGCAACAAACGTGTCAATTATCTTATCGATTTATCGTACACGAATCATGTATCGGCCGATTAGGACTAAATATACCTCTAGCTTGACGCGCAGTCCCAGAAAAATCCGTATAATTAATTCTACACTCGAGTAAACCTCGCTTGTAAATCTTGATTGATCCATATTACGAGATATAAAAAAGTGCATATCTATTTATTATATATTTGTTTTTATAATTAATTGAATAAGGTAATGCGTAAAGCTATGAAATTATAAGAAAAATGGGTACTTTATTAAAGTATCCATATATTTTTTTCCTTGACTAAATTATAAAAGCAGATACGGATGAATCGATTTAGCCTCATTCTTAATACGATGCAAACGATTGAAACACGTCAGTTCAAGTGATGATGACGGTGGCAATAGTTACATTAAGTAACATTACTCGTTCCTGACGCCAATTATTTACATTAAGTAATCGTATAAGATCCCTATTTACCGGCTTCTGATCCTGCCGACGTGGAGACAAGCGGTAATTATGCGTTTACGAGGACGCATATGCGCATTTATAACCACTTTCGCCTCTCTAATTACGAAGGAAGATAGTCTCTGTCGTCATCATTTGAATTTGAATTTAATGGAACGAACAATATGTAGTTATACCAACTTTAGTCTTTTCTTTTCTAAAAAAAAGCTGAAAATAAAATGCTAATATCACATTTTATACTCGATCTTTTTTTTCTTTTTTAAACTTTTTAAAACTTTTTTAAAACTAACGCAGGAAGCTCATACGCACGGATCATTGATTGTTGGTTCAAGATGCGTGAACGATACACATCCGCACTTTTTACTCAGAATATTGCAAAATCCTTGTTTATATGCCCGTAATGATGAGTGATGCGCGTATTAATGCATTAGACTATCTGCGCCTTCGTGTCGTTGCCTTTGGCGCATCGTTGCTAAAAAAAAAAAAGGATTTTTATCCGCTGCAGAAATGTTAGCGGAGGGAGGTACTGCGCGTGTTTTCTTAGCTAATCCTGCAAAACATATTATTACTGAATTCCTGACATTAAATGCGAAAAATCAAAAGATTCTTCAACTTATTCCTTCTCTCTCTCTTTTCTATATTCATTATTGCTGTATATTAAGCATTTCGTGTCGTGTATTTACTGCTGAAAATCTCAAAAAAAATCTAAAGGAATTGGCAAATAGAAATGTCAAAACTTATGTCAAAAAAATATTCATCCATTATTGTTTAAACTACATACTATGTTATCTGTAAAATCTTTAATACAGCTCTTCTTTCTCACAATAAGTCATTTTCTTGCAAAAAAGCAAACTGTTTAAAAATATTTTTTTTATATTATTTCATTAAACTTCGTATTTCAAGAGTCAAGAAAGAGCCAAGAAATTACGAAAGAAATTTAAAAACTTCTGATTTTTTAATCTGCAGACAAGAAGTCAGTTTGTATACACATACACATACACATATGGAGGCTGCAAAATCTCACCCTCTAGTATATTACAATAAATCACATCTCGGGTCTAATTTCACGCTCGCGTCGATCACGAACGCGTCCGATATTCCAATCGCGATCGGTTTCTCCCCGGCCAAGCAAGCATTTCTATCAGAAAGAAGAGCCTTTCGATTGAGTATCTCTCCTTTTCTACGGAATTAGGTATCCTCGGCGAATGGTGTGCGCGACCTCGCTGTCCTGCGCGTATAGGTCGTTTCACCTGTCACCTGCGCAGAAACGAAAGAGAGAGGACGATCGCTGCGGGCGAAAAAGGAAAGGACGAGCGAGTAGTCGCATAGACATCCCAATGGACCGGAATCATTCGGCGAACGCTTGGCTACGAGACCCATCGGCTCCTTCGACAGTCGATTTTAAACGTGGCCGACTAAAAAAACGAGGTCGCAGGCCTGCTTCGAGATATCAAGCAGGTCAATACACGTGCACGTCAATCTGAAATTCTTTAGAAACATCTTTGTCTAGAATAATTTATTTTCTGTATACAGAGAAAGAGATAGAGAGGAAAACATCCGGCATGATTATTCACTCTCTTAGAATTCTAGCTCTAACATTTGACATAATTCACATATCAAACGTTGTTCTCTAATTTTAGTATTATTAAAGCCGACAATACTTGCTCGTGGTAACTTATTATTAATTATAAAAATATTTTTTTTGTCTAAGAAATGAAAGATCAACGGTAATCAAGTGATTTGCCCGAGTTTACCCTGCATAGAGCGAAAAAAGACATGTGGAAGGCGGACGTGTACATGGCGAAATAGCATTCTGCATATAATCCGCATGAGTTCGATGAAG
>NW_021851080.1:231074-237617 GCF_003651465.1 Formica exsecta
AAGAGCGGTATTCTGCATTTCGATGTTGCTCTTTACTCACAGCGTGAACACAAACTTGCCTCACGTGTGGGCGTGGAAGATCGCGGTCATTAAATCGCCACTGGAAATCTAGCGGGACACGAGTGGAAGATAGCGATATTCAAATGAATGCAAAACTTCCGCTTAACGACAAAACTTAATTTTTTCAAAGATTATAACTCTAAAAATTAAAGGTAATAAAAGTTTGAGGCTAAATATAGAATGAGAAGAGAAGGCTCTCTAAAAATAATCCTATAAAAAATAAGCGTGTTGACAGGAAATGTCAAACTGAAAAATACCAATTGAATTACGCGAAAGATTGTCAAAACCGCGATCTCTCCAAAATAATAAAAGTGCAATATAATTTTCTGAATTATATGCGCAAAATAAAATTAACGGAAAATCTTTCCATAATATTGAATTTTACACGTTTTATGATATGAATATTTCTCTTTGGTCGCTTTGTCTATAATATTTTAATATATCTAAGAATTGATATTTCTATCTGTCAAAAAAAAAAAAAAAAAATTCTTTATTTAACATGGTGTTATTTGCTAAACTTTCCCAATTAAATTCCCGGAGCGACAAATTATTATCGGTAAAATCACGTGGTTTATAGCAACGGTTAGTACACCCAGGAAGTGAGTTCTATATGCGACTTTCTTCATATATCTAAATCGGATGCCAGCAACCGGCCACGAGACTCGTCTCTCTCGTAAAAGAGAAGATCATGGTGCTCCGGAATGGGCGAGAGATGGATGATGCCGGGCAGAGTAAAAGCGCGTTATAACGACGGGGAATAAATATTGGAGTAGGTACACGAGCGGTATTACCATACAATACGCATACCGCGTAGAGTCGTTCTGCGGGCCATGCAAGGGTGCGACGCTCGCTGTTGTCGCGCTCCTAGAGCCGTTTTCAACTCAGTATATTTATATGTGTGTTATGTTTTTCTCTTTCTCTCTCTCCCTCTTCAATCTTTTCTCTTTAATAGCCATTAATCATCGCGATCTTCCACCTAGTCCCACGCAGCTACAGCGTTAGATACATTGCGTATGCGATATCGAAATATTAGAGAAGGAGAGGCCTTCCCTTTGGTTAACTGTAAAATAGGACCTCGCGGATATCGCTTATCTCGTACTGCGCGCTGATCTATATCGACCTCCCGACTGCAAGATCGTGCATAGCACGAACAAAGTTTCCCTCCGGCCCCCCTGCATTTTAATGCACAAATATAATGGCAAAAAATGCCGAGGAAAAAATTAGAGGGAAAAATGGATTAATTTCGATTTTAATGTACTATTTCAGATATATATTCAGATGCAAATATTAATTAACAGATTGTTTCGCGTATCCTTACGGATGATACCTTATCGTTTGATAGGAATAAATTTCCTTTTTTTTTTCATGATAATATTAAAATTTGCGCTCTGTAAGTACGTTTTACTGCTGTCATAATTATTGTATATCGCGCGTCAAAATATACGATGGGTACACATATACCTCCAATCTGCATCTTTTATCGTCCGCCCTCATAATTATCATCTTCATAATTAAATATCCAGGTCGTGATCTGACTTTCAAGTTCCTCTCAGTTAGAGCAGCTATTTCCGTGAAACTGTACAATCATGCTAAACTTTTGCCGATTAAAGTAGCTATTTCCGTGAAACCCTACATTCATGTTAAACTTTTACCGATTAAAAGTAAGTTCGACCATAGTCGAATATCCCATAGGATATAATTTGGGATTTCATTCATATTAATCATAAATCATTCTAATTTCCTTGATATCTTGCACGATTGTGCGACTGCGTCCTGTATATAGTCGGCTATAAAGATCACCTACGAAATAACAAGTATTTCACTCATTCCGATATAGATTAGATTTCCAATTTCGAAAGAATTTCGCGGTTAAAGTCTCACGTCCGCTCAAGAAAATCGAGAGAAGCATCATACGCAGCGGCTGGTCTTTAAGGACAAGCGTAAGTCTGTACGTCTCTAGTCGCGAGCGTGCGAGTCGTTAGATCCTGTTGGCCTGCTGTCTCGAAGAGGAACGGCCGACGTAACGTAAGCTTGCATCCCGCCGACGCCGAACGACGGAGACGCGGCGACGTCGGCGCGACCGCGTCGGACAAGGATGCCCGCAGAGACAACACAACCGCGCGCGAGAGGAGATCTCGGGGAGACCGAGCGTAAGAGCTAGAAGCGCGGTCGGAGACGGGACCAGGAGGGGAGTGGGTGAGCCGACCTCTGACCCGACGCGGCGAGGGGACGACCGGGGACCGCGGCACCGTGGCGCATAGCTTAGGCATAGCTCGGGCATAAAGCAGCGTGCGCGCGACTCGCCCGCCTTTCACTTCGCGAGGAGATGAAGGCAAGAGACGTAGATAGAGACGGCCGGGGAGTGCCCTGCCGCGCGCACGCTATTATCATATTACAGCCGATTTACCGTCGCCGCGACGCTGGCGTCGGGATCCAACCGTGACCAGATCTTCGCTGTCTCTTAATAGGCAGGATCGAGATAGCTCCATTTCGACCGTAATTAAAATTTGAAAGAGATAATGAGAAAAGTAAAGCAGATGAAAACAGAAAGTAAGAAAAAGAAGGCTCTACGAAAGAAAAAAAAGAATAATATAGAAAATAGTTGAAAGAGTAATTCTTACGTGTGAGAGCCGTTTGCTTATTAAAAGAAATAACTGTAAATACAACAAAATTTTTCAATATACTTTCTGTATATAAAAGTAATAAATACAGAGACATCCTTTAAAATTGTACCAACACATTCGTGGCACAGATTACTTAACATTTTTGAGATTTATTCTTTACCATGTGCATTCTTAACATTCTGAATATTTAGCAGAAAAAATGTGCTCTTATAAAAAAGTGATCTATGCGATTAAGAAACAGAGATAACTTTTCAAAATTATAATTTTTAATAAAGTTCCTGTATGTGAAACGACTACAATGACAGTTCGAGCAATCTCTGCTTTCTTTCTTCACGAGTTTCTCGCTGGTCAACGCGTTTTGCGAGAGAATTATCATACGACGCGATCGCGGGACGAATGTTTCACACTCGGATTACGCAAGGAATAGTGTCGAGGCGTATACCTTCTTAGGCGGTATTCGATCGCTAAATTTTTGTTCCTCTGGGGGGAAGAAATAAAAGTCGAGTCTCGCTATCACCATTCCGCGAAAGTGCAATTGACGCGCATGATCTCGCAAAACGAAAGTGATATCGTTGTGTTGCGAACATAGAACGTTTATTATTTTTTTATCGCGCTTTGATCCTTTTTCCCGCACGCGATCCGCTCTCATAACCGCCGCGTGATTATTTCTATAAACTCTTGAGCATGACGGCATAATTGTAATTTATTAAATAATTATAGTGATAATAATTGTAGTAGTGGTGGTGATGAAATAGAAAAGTAGAGTTCTTATTCTTTTCCGGAAAAATATAATATAACCATCATATCCTTCAAAGAAATAAGTATATTATAAAACTAAATAATTACGAAATAAAGAGAGAGAGAATTAAAAAAATAACTAAATACACAGAGCAAAAAATATAATATATCATAATTAGTTTTCTGAGTTTTTGATAAAAAATCTATTCATCAACTTATTAGTATGTATATATCTTTCTTTTATGTTATGCGGGTGCATCATTGATATAATGGTGAATAATAAGCTTACTTATTTCCGTATGACAATTTAGTCTTGAATATATTCCAAACTAATGTTAACAAAAAAGTCGAAGTCGATTGTAAGTGTCGACGAGTTGTTCGCTCGAGCGAGCGCGAGATTGACGGGATAATCGCGAGGCAAGATGCAAGTGATTTCGACGCGTGGTATGGGACATTCGTTACTGTCTTTATTAGCTTGCGTGTTTTGCTTCTTTTATTTCGCTGTACAAATGACAGAAGAAATTAATGATTTGATATTTTCACTGCTGGCAAGAAAAGGAGAAATGCTATTTTTAAATTTTTATCGCGGTAACTCATTACAGATAATCTGTTGTTGTTCGTACAATTGTAAATAAATGTAATTAACTCATAAATGGATATGTGTTACATATTACTGCGAAAAAGACTTTGTTAATTATTTTTACAACGAATTTGTCGGGATTCTCACGTATATATATAGAAATACGATCGAGAATCAAAGTTTTTGTAACGTTTGCAAAGGTTATTATTTTGCAATTTTAGATGCTTTCATTTAAACAAAACATACAAGTAAAGAAAGACAGAGAAAAATGAAAGAGAGATAATAGCTATTTCTTTCCAATTTATTAAAAATTTCAAACTTCATTTTAGATAAATTTCAATTTGATACTAATTATCACAAGTATTTAAAGCTATTACATCTAAATTTGCGAAAAAAAGACTGTCCAATTGATAAATATTTTTGAATTTTATTTTTTAATTATATTATTTTTTTATTACTCTTTTCTGTATAAAAGAAATATTTTAAAAAATATTAACACACACACACACACACAAAATCCTATTCTTTTGGCTTCGCTTATCGCACGCGATGCTCTGTATAATATACATTTCTAGATAATTATATTATCTCTATACGACTATATTATCTCTAATTGGTTTGACACCTTCGATGCAACCCAATCTGAGAATAACCGAGGGATAGCGGAAAACGCACTTTTGTATCTGTCAGTCCAGCATGGTGGAACGACAAAATCACTTTCATCGCGGCTCGCGTCTCCGCGCGTGCTAATCGCGGAGATGGTGCGATAGCGGAGGTCGCACCGTCTCATTCGACCCCGGTACTTCTCGTAGCAGCGAGGACACCAGTCGCTACTCTAACGTAAACGCGGAAAGAGAAGCTATGAGAAGAAGAAATAGTAATCAGAATAAAAGAGAGAGAGAGAGAAAGGCGAGGCCGAAGAGTACCGGTGAGAGTGCACGGCCGTAACATACAGTACGATACAGTCGTGCCGGCCTTCCTGTAGGTCGACCCGTAGTGCGCGCGACGTGTAATTATCATCTCCCAAGGGCCTATCCCACGCTATCCAAGTTAAGTGGGACACAGCCGATTACTGCGTGAGCGATTAGAAGAGAGAGAGACGCGAGGAGAGCGCAAAAGAAGGGGCCGCACGGCCCGGCTCTGGAAGAGGTTGACTCCGGGTTTCTTCCCCGGAGAAGGATGCAAATTCGTTGACGATTGTTAAAGTCCTCTCTCGCTAACGCTAATTAATTGACTGTTAATTGACCTTAATTAGAGTTTTGTCTATTATTATTTAGCGTACAAATTAGCATTGTTAACGATGTTAAAATAAATTTAGACATTTTAATATGCTATTAGGTTACTTAAATTTTCACGTAGCAATTAAAGATTGATTTATAATGTTACACACAATGATAATATTCATATATCTTTCTAAAGGGGTAATTAAAGTCTATCAATTTACAACAGCGAAATTATGAATTCAAGCGGTCGGTAAATGAGATAAATGAAGGCAAATTGTTTTGTGAAATAAATGGAAATTGATACACCTAGTTGAGTTATATCAATTTCCGCCCTATATATGAGTGTCTACTGAAACTTAATTTATCATTCATATAAGTTGAATATACGGATCAATAAGGGAAAGTAATTAAATTTCGTACTTATTAAAAAATAATTTGGATATGTATTATAACATTTCAAATTTTTTAAATTGCGGAGGATATTATCTAAGAATGACATAACAAGATTTGTATGTGTAAGAGAGAGAGAGAGAGAGAGAGAAAGAGAGAAAGAGAGAGATCATTTTATAATGACAGCTTTAAAAAAGATGCTCGACGTATCGATAAACTATTTTAAAATATCGTTATTTCGATAATTTCCCGAAAAATATACAATAAAATTATGAATAAATGGCAGCATATAGTTTTTTCAGATATAAATTAACTCGTTAACGTTCCTGTGATTTTACATCGAGGTTACGAACCCGAGTGCGTTATAGATTACAGTGGTTCAAGTGCATAAGAGAGCTTATGTTAATTGTTATGTATAAGCCAGCAAGAGTACTGCTCGTAATATTAAAGTTCGCTGAGCGAAAAGAGACGTGATTAAATTAGACGCAGCGCAGCTGATCGCTGCGTGAGTGATTAGAACGGAGAAGGATGTCAGTGGAAGAGGAAGGATTAGCTCCTCGGCCGATGATTGATTCGTGTTTCTCCCGTCGGAGAACGAGAAGGAAATGAACCTGTCCGCGTTAACGCGGCTGCTGCTACTTATCATTTCACCATGCATAATTGCGTAATAATGACTATTCCCGATTGTAACAATTATATAAAAGAAGATTTAAAAGTACGAAATATTTTTCACAGAAATTTAATGCGAATATAATTGACCGATCGAATAAAATTTAATCTTTGTAATATATCATAATTTAAACAAGTTACTAAATAATAGCTAATAAATAACTATCTCTCTCTAATTAAATCTACTATAAATCTACAGGATGTTCGAAAAGTATGCACCTATTTCAAATACTAAAAAAAAAAAAATTATTAAATATTA
>NW_021851080.1:237951-243479 GCF_003651465.1 Formica exsecta
AAATTATTAAATATTATTAGTAATCTATATATAGAATATATAAAGTTCTTTTAATTAGTTTTGAAGCCAATTATTTTTTTATGATTTATAATTGCTCTCTGCGTAAATATGTATGTGTGTAATGAAATTTTTAAAACTAATTGTACCCAATAAATTGCGCTTACACTCATCGTAAATATGTAAATGTCTACCACATGCATAATAAAATAATATTTGGAGTGTTATCTACAATTTAAATTACTAATTTACTATAAAATTATATTTTATCAATAAATCTCGTTGATATTTTACGAGTACTTCATAATAACTATGAAATTAAGTCAGATTAATTATGGATATACATGTAAATTAATTATTCCAGTGATTATCTCTAGAAATATTTAAGCCGGATTAGAATGCGATATTTATTATTTCACTGTGAAATCAAGATAATTAACGACTGAACTGATGCAGCTTACTATCGTCGTCGATAACGCCGACATTGTGTGATGAATCATTTGCATCGTCGATGCGGTGAATTTTGTTTATGCAAACGAGCGCGAAACGACTCGAGCAAGGAAGGACGAATTTCGGAATAATTCGGTAATTTCTCAATCTAAACAACCGTCCTTGTTTTTAATTACACGATGCCCGGACTCGCCAAAACCGATCACGGAGATAAGCGAAACGCACAGTTGCGAATGAAGTATTGCGCGCGAACAAAACTGCAAAATATGTTAAGATATTACGTAATTGCGACGTTTATATGAATTTATATAGTCGCTAAGATTGTAGCATATTGCAATTCTCACGCCTGAATAACTGATAGTTTACGTAATTCCGAAACTATTCGAAAATCGGTACAACTCACAAAGCTTCTATAAATACCTAATTACACTCACGATATTTTGCAATATTCTCTGTTGATGTTTAATATATTTGCAAATCATTATCAATAATAATTAATTAATATTATATAATTTTTATTATTAAATTAGTAAATTAATATAACAGTTCAAATCCTTATTTTTTCTTTTCTTGGAATCTTATAATGAAATAAGTATTGGACGAATAAAGTCGATCGAGCGATTAGACCTCGATTAGTCGTGACTCTAGTTGCTTCGGTGCCTCGAGAGGAGACAATAGATCGTTCGGGAATTAAGCGCAACGAGAGAGGGCTGAACGCAACGTCGACGGGCGGCGAGCATGATCGTTCGCGCGAGAGACCTAACGGTTCTTTCTTTCCGAGGACTAACGTCATCGGAGGTGTACTTTCGACGTCTATAACTCTTTAAAATTTACATAAGTACATCGATGATAGGCGTACCACACGGTGAGATCGAGTGCGCCGACAATACTCCGGAGATACTGAAGAGAGAGATTCTCCCACGCGCGTAAATCGTTATTGACATTGACCAGTTTCCGCGTGGTACGTACACAAACAAATAATTCTTCAGAATATTACATTCCCGCAAAATAAAAAGTCCTTTAATGAGCGCGCGTGCTTTATCGTTCGCAGAATAATTATTTTTGAACGCGAAATGAAAGGGAAAATATGGGATAAACGTGACAATTTCTTTAGATTCTTTTACTCTTTTATGGCATAATATTAAATAAATGTCGCTGAATATATATAAAAGGTATTTCGGAATATATTTTACGCATTTGTAATTTCACTGAATTTTGATTAACGCAACAATATTTTTCATACCGATTTATGATGCTGCGGACCAAAATCTTGTAACATGAAAGACACGTGGCCTCGAGATATAGTCGCTGCTGCCTCGATTTCGCTAATTCAAAATTCATTTTATCGTGTTTAAATATCGTGTTTAATTACAAGCACGGTAGTACGGATTAGGTTAAAGAACAGTGGCAGCGATACGTTTAGAGGCGACTCGACCTCGCTACGACTATGGTAGGTGGGAATCGTCGGGAGAGAAGTCGTGCGCGACGTTGGTGGCCGCTACCCGGAAACGGACGACGGCTATGGAGTCATCAGATTCCCTTGCACTCCATTCATCTGAAATTCATTGTCGTCGTTGTCATCGTTAATAACGCGAGACGAATCGCGATGACGCGCGCGACACCGCTAAATGTACACCGATAAAATCGTTCGCGATGCATCCGTCAGAATGTGCAGCTTTTTAAACACGCAACCTTGGCAATTTATCGTATTAGGGTGGTGGATAAATTTATACGGAAGGGAAGAGAGAACAAGGCATAAAATGTTGCCCTTGAAGCGAATTATGCACTGGAACGATGCATGACATTTCTTTGATTACTGCCAAGACACCGGATGGCGTTGGTCGTTTCAATCTAATGTCAAGTTATTGATATGTAATGCAATAAGTCAACAAGATATTTAGTAAATGATAACAGAATCAACTTTTTTACTATATAAATATTATATGTAATATATGATATAAAAAGCTAAAAAACTAATATGTATTATATATATCATATGACATATGATATAGAGAAAGTAATATAGAGATAAGAGCCTTATCACGTTAATTTTAGCTTTCTCTCTTGCACATAAAACGATATATAATATTCATAAACTTTCAACTTTGTGCTATGAATCAGGAATAATATCCGCATTTAGCAAAGAAGTTGTATTATCTAATGTTTTTCTAACCAATCATTCTGACAAAGCAGTTAGTCCAGAATACAATAGATAGATCGTTAGATATTACTTGATATCAGCTTTCTCTATACTTTCTATACGAATCAACCAATAAGATTGATAGAAACCGCAATTAAGAACCGCACAATATCAAAATCACGTAAAAATCGTAAGTGACGCGGTCTTCGAGATTTGATAGATGAATCGCGCGCATATTGGTGACATTGGCTACATCGTTAGAAGAAACGATCGATGTTCTCGCTTCGTTTCGTCCGCAACAAAAAAGCCATCGATAGATGATGTCTAATCGTCCCTGGTGCCCACAAATTGGAAAGACGCGAGAGGATGGGGCCTGACGTCATTCAGCCTAACGAGATTAGAACGCATTTCGTACCGTTGGCTCCGACAACGTACATCCATTAAAAAAAAAAAAAAAAGAGATAAAAAAACGTACTTCCCACCCATATATCACGCGCGCGAAAAAACAGTGATCCTCACAATATCGTTTCTGAAGATAATTTATGCCGGGCTTTATCATTTGCTAGTAGATTAATATAGAATAATTCCGACGAATAAACACTGATGTAATGAATATAAAATGTTTTATTAACAAGGGAAAAAATATAGAAACAATGTATAATTGCAAATAGCTTCATTAGCGATCTACAGCAAATATCGAGGGGAAAAAAATAACTTGATTTTTATTTTAAAACATAATCTTTGATGATCAAATCAATTTGAAAAACAGTTTCATTATCTATTAACAACTTTGAAGCTTTAACTTGTCGCTCCGTAATCTTCAATATTAAATAGCTCTATCTATTTTCGGTTGAAATAATTGCTAATGAAAAGACAAAGATAGTTTCAAATTTGTTGAGAAATGTATCCTACACTGTATTATTGTCAGTATATGTGTATATATATGCGTGTGTATGTATTCTTATTGGTCGTCGCGCCGTTAGTGCACCTTTCTCTCTCGCTCAAGGAAACAGTGCATCCCGCGGGCGAGAAAGGGTCGGCGGGCTCTGTATACCGTAGGCAAATCGCGTCCTTTTTCCCGGAGCGGCGCACGAAAGCGGAGACAATGGATACGTGGGCGCAGCATCGCGAACCCTAACCCCGGGTGATCCCATATTCTCCGTTCTCTCTCTCTCTCTCTCTCTCTCTCTCTCTCTCTCTCTTTCTCTTTTCCCACTCGCGAACACTCTCCTTCGCATCTCTGCTCTATCAACTAAGCCTCTATCCTCGGGTCGTTGCAGAGCTTCGCCGACCCTCTCCGGGCAGTACTCTCTCTCTCTCTCTCTCTCTCTCTCTCTCTCTTGATCTCACCTGTATCTTCCCAGGTGTTTCTCCTTATCCCCGGCCTCGGAGAGTGCCGTCGAGCGCTTGCGAAATCCCAGAAGTCGCGCGCATGCAACCACCTTCTGCCGTGCCATCGAAGCACGAAGGTGGGACTATCTAAGAAAGGCTATCACGGAAAAGCTCGTGCAAAACGTATTATGTTTTTTTGAGACAAGAATTTCGCGCTCGGATTTTTTTTTTTTTTTTTTAGGAAATAGGAAGATAAAGATGCGTATCTTCGTGAAAACCAGTGTGGTATTATTTGTATTTGATCATTTTATAATACTATAAATTTTTCGTAATTAGTACCATTAAAGTTTCATATTGTTAATTATTTATTAATATAGAATAAAGAAGGAATTTTTTAAATCCTGAAAAAAATTATTTAATTAATTTGTAAAAAAGAATTAAAAATTTTTTGAAAAAAATAGCGGATACCTAAGTATAAAGAAGATATCATATATTTTCCATCTATATATTTGCTTTAGGACGTATTACATTTCTTATGCATTTTTGTTTCTACTATATTATTTTTTTTTTTATATATTTAAAGTTTTATAGTATAATAATGTTGTTTTTAGAGAACTTTCAGAAAAGAATAAATTGATTCTTCCAGAGTCATTACAAAATATAATTTTAAATTTGCGTTGTTACGAAACTCATGTACATAGTGTATACGAATGGGATTAAAAGTTTGTAATTCAATTATTCTTTTTTTTCCAAGCAATTGCAAAATCTCGAGAGTCTCAGATAATTCTATTTAAGGGGACGCGAGGATGCTGCGTGGAATAAGCAAAGACTCCGCGCAGTATCCAGAACTTCCGAAGGAAGAATTTCTCGCTTTGCTTCTGGCGGACGATGTCGTTGTGGACATCGTTACAAACAATACGAACGTGGCTTTATCGGGTAAGTAATCGTGGCCTGGGAAGAGAGCTTAGTCGTGTTTTTCGGAGTGCAACGGACACTAATTTTGCGCGATAAATGCCGTGCAGGAAATAGAAGAGTCGTCGAGGAAGAAGAGCGACTCTGCCTGCACGTTCCGGACGAACTTCCTTACTTCGTGATTAGGAACAAAGGACGTGATATAGCGGATCTGCCGCTTTCTTTTAAATATCGCGTACCGTTAACTCTCCGTAGCGAAGTGCAGAACTTCAAAGTGGTATATCAAATTGTTCGTTTTCTGAAGTTAAATTTAAACAATTAAGAATTAATGAAAGAGTTTTTAAAAATTTTCATATATTTTAAAACATAATAAACCAAATATATATCTTTTTTAAATAGTTGTATATATGATAAATAAAAGCAAGAAAGAAGATTTGTTTCGTTTAATAATCTTTGATGAGAGGAATCACTGGATCTTCTTTCAAAGATCTTTTTTCGAAGAAAAGCGTTTCGTCTCCGCAGAGGGTCAAGATGTCTTTGCGACTGAATAACCCGTACCTCTCGATAACCGATCGTTGTTATCGCGAAGGTGTTCTCGAGGAGCGGATCAAAAGCGCGGGAAAAGCAATATTACGGGCATTCAGTTTCGGGGTGGGTCGAGAATATCTCGCTATCATGTTCTCAGGATCGGAAGCGA
>NW_021851080.1:243954-255615 GCF_003651465.1 Formica exsecta
AAGAGCGTGGTCTCGGTTTTGCAACAATGCAAGATATTTTTTGCCATCACGTTATGCAACACGATGCGTAATTTGCTCGTACTTCTCTTATTGTTTGCCCAGGAAAGCTATTAAATGGCCGCAAAATTTCCACGATCTATGCTCGCTACGATCGTGTCGAGATCAAGCTATTTATTATATCTGAGTTGATAATAATGTAGATATTGAATCGGATAATCTATCGACATGTAAGATAAAAATGTTTCCAAAAATTTCATTATAATAGTCAATATCATAAATAATTTACTAAAGTATTTTTACATCGGATGCTTTTCGTTACAATCACACATATATTTACTGTAATGCTTTATCTATTATTTCTTGCAATACAATTTCTCTCATTCAAAACTCTCAATCCTTATATTTTAAAATTAATGTAAACTTGGACAATTGTAAATGATCAACTTTCATATTTTCTCTATGCCATTCTATCTGTCGAGTTTTCCAATCGAATCAACGACTTGAAACATCGAATCAGAAAGTTTGATTCAAAGAATCTCTTTCGAGGCAAACGTCGATCGACTCATCTCGTCTCCGATGACGAGTGTTACGCAGATGTTACACCGCCGGAATGCTACGAAACGTTCGATTAGAGAAGGGGAGTGAGAGGACATAGAGGGACAACAGCAGGTCGGAGGATAGAAGATACAATTGAATGTTGGCGGATCCGTGGGCGGGACGCAGTTCGATTGTTTCTTTATCGCGATCATCCTTGTTCTCTCTCCTGCGACGGCAATAGCGATCTCACCCGGCATAGTATTACCGTAGATTTATATAGGGTGTCCTTTCGATCACATATTTCGCAATAAATTGCGATGTTATGGTATCACAACATAGTTTTAATTTTGATAATTGTTACAAATTTTCGATTAAAATTCTTATAATAATCCAATCGCACGACTAACTGATGACAAAAAAAAAGAGAGGGAGAGATTTTATTTTCCATTTACAAAATCCCGATATTTAATTAGTCATAGTTTCTTGAAGTGCATCAACAGCTTATGTAATTATCATCAAGAGGATTATCATTTTTCTTATTGTCAATTTAGTTACAGTTAGTAAAAAATAATGCTTCGTCACCCATATATAATCCCGTTTAATTATTTAAAGCTTGTTAACGTCTATCCCACAAGATTTTAATTGTGTAATGTATTGTCGGTTCTCAAAGATATAAAGTGCCATTTTTTTCTACTTGTAACTGAAAGCACATCCGGTACACAGTGGTGGGACACCCTGTAGATCACGGCTTTGTCCCCGTTCGAGCTAGTCGATGCTGGTCGATGGTACTCTGGTGGGTGCGCTCAGAATGCGCCTTCTCTGTATGCACGGCATACCATCGGAGAAAAGAAAACCGATCGTTACCTTTGCACAATTGCATCCCGTGCACGCGGAACGTATGCGCGATCGAACAACGAGGGGATCATCGATTCGTCTCGGGCTCGAACTCCCCCATACGCTTTCGATTGTCGGTAGAGACGGAAAGTCTCCTTACTGTCTTGGCAGGTAGAGCCGCAGATTGCACGTTGCAACCCGCATCTACATTTATTTGCGAATAATAAGAAAATCGTCTAAGAATATCTAATTCTCGCGAGTAAACTTTAAAGATACCGTTATTTTTCATTCCATGTAAAATTTGAATTAATTTTTAAATTTTCTATGTAAGTTCAACTGTTACATACTTAATTTTAATTAAAATTTTATCTTATCTTGCATCTAAAATGAATTTGTAAAGACTTTGTAAAAAGCTATAGATATATAGAAATATAAATATATAGATATATAGAGATTTTAGATATATATATAACTGTTGAATAAATCTTTAACAATTGGAGTATATACATTATTTAAATCTTTTCATCATGCAAAATCTCAAGACATTTAACAATCAATAAAGTAAGAATACCAATACATAGCTAACTGTAAACGTTATACGATTTTTCCATTAAAAGTTCGGATTATTCCTACACTTATTGGATAAGTGTAAGAATAAAAAAAGAAAAGAACGAGCGATGCCTGAAATTGCATAACTTACATAATCCCTCTCCCCCAGCTTAATGTTTTCTTCTAGCTTCTAACGGCTAGGATCTTCATCGAAGCTGCAAATCTAAAACGCGACCGACGATAAACACGCCGTGATTGGACGCCTCGGCGTTGCGCCGCGACTCCCCGGACCACGCTCGCGTTCTCCGATTAGGTGAAAAATCCGCGTCGCGCGCGGATAATGCGACGTAGATTCTTATCGATCACATCATTTAGAGGCAAGTGCAAGTAGCGTCCCGCGCGATAAAAATACCCAGTAATGGTATCAAGAAGAAAAGGTCACTCTGGAACCTGGGCGCCCTTTTCTCCGCACGTGTCAAACAAACCGCCGTCGCAAACACCATCGCCTTTAATTCTCGAAAATGCGCCCCGTAAAATCCATTCGCACCCCTGAATCGACCCGTGGGGTCCCCGAGGACGAATGAGGAGGATGAGGGGGAAGGCAAGCTGGCGAAGGGAAATCCTCGTCGCGAAGACTCGCCGCGGCCTTCCACTTCGTCTTCTCTTCATCATTATCATCATCCACTCCTCGTCCTCGACGTCTCACCCCGACGGCTCTTCCGCCGCAGCCGTGTGCGCGATGGGGACTTACGAAATCACGCGTTCGTTCGATTCGTGCCGCTCGCTCGCGCGGAGAGCATCGGCGTTTTTCGCGACGCGCAAAGGTCACCGCAAGCGAGCGCGAGCGAGCTCGGGAAAGAAGACGCGAGTCACCGGCGCGTACTCTTACGAGGGGAGGTCAGCTGAGGTAACCCGGCTTGGCTCTCTTCCCTCTCGCCTCTCACCTTCGCTTCGTTTAATGTTGCAAACGATGCTCGCTTGTCTTCGTTAATATTCCGCGTCGCGTTGCACCGAGATAATCACATGGGGTCTGGAGAACGTCTAATAAGATTTCTGAATTCGGGGCTGATACTATAAATTTTGCCTCAAACAAGGATGCCCTTACTAGAAGATGCGCTATTCGAGAAATTCATTCGAAGAAAATTTCTTAATGTTGGACACATAATTAACATAAATAAGGATATAATTAACGTAAAATTAAGTATGACGGTCCGAGCTATATTAAAGTGTTAAAGATAAGTTTAATTTAATTTACCTTTATACCTTCTTTTTTTTATTGATTTTAATATAGTTGATATATACTACTTATATTATCTTATTACGTTTGACTAACTTATTATCTTTGTAATTTTTTTAGGACAAATTGAATCCGCTGTTATATTTAAATATTCCGATTGACGAGGATGTACAATTATTGAAATAGGGTTGTTTACCCTATTACATGCTACGAAATTATCGATGATGGACGATGGAACGGATGCAAGAAGATCCACCCGCTAATGTCTGTATTCGCGATTCACGGCGAAGACTCTGAATCAGTATGTTCTTTCGCTGCTTGATAGTTACTTCGATTACATCGCTGTAGGGCAAATAAATTACATTCTCGTAAATCACCGAGGTTGCAATTTCATTCTCCACGTCGAAGAAATTCAGTATAAAAGCTGTACATTACGTTAATTCCATATATACATACATCTCTTTCACAAAATATCAAAGTAATTACTTGTGATTCTTTCTATGTTTTTGCAGTATGTGTGGCTTCTTCTAATTTGAAAGAAGAATTTTGATCATGTTTTCCTTTACGTTTTCTCACATGTGCTTAACGATTTAATTTATCTTTGACACTTTAATACAGCTCAGATTATCACATTTAATTCTACGTTAATTATATCTTTACTTGTATTAATTATGTGTCCAACATTGAGAAATTTTTTTAATAGCCTTAGAATTTTTTTAATAGCCGGATTTGTGGATGTGCGTGACAATTAATGGTCTTAGAATCATGGCATCATTGCATGTGCTGTTATAAGAGACATCTGTCTCTTCTGTTATTTCGCTAAATCGAGAATGCAACCTAATCAGCTGGCGCGGCCAAAACAAAGTCCCCCGAACCTCGCGCGAGCGTGGCTTCATCGAAAGGTTAACGAAGACCGATAGAGAGCCGCGAAACGTTCGACAATCCGCGAGCGAGGCGCGAACACGAGGTATCCACCACCAGGTAACGTCCAGAAGAACGCGTGGTTCGTGATCGTTCTCTCTCCCCGTCGCCCGCCGCACCGCCTCGGCATAGAATAATAATAAATAAAAAAAAAAAAAAAAAAAAAAAAAATAATAAAATATAATAATAAAAATTTCGGTAATTATATTATGGAAATTTGGAAAGATATTATTGCGTTGCTAAAATTATCTGTTATTTGCATGAATTTGTAGAAACGTTGCATAAATAAATATAAAAAGGCAGATATATCTCTGCTATGTTGAGTCAGATTTTATGGAAAAAGAGAAACGTGACGTCAGGTTCTTTCTCTTCTCTTCTTTTTTTACTTTACAATAGACAATTGCGAGTATCTGTAATGTATGCAAGATAAAAAAGAAAATGACCCAACGTCTTTCTTCTCTCTCTCTTTCTCTTTCAAAACGTTTAGAAACAATATATGGCCTAATGCCGGATTGTCTATACGTCTACAGTTTTACAACGTGTCACAATGTTTCTCATTTGCATGCTTTGTGTCTGAAGCCGAATTATAAATTTCAACCTTCGAAATGAGAGTATCGGCCGGCGCGGTGCGATATCGCGATGCAATCATCTCGCCGGATGAATCTGCATTATTCAACGAACGGCGTTGAAAAGGCGCGCGAGAGGAGCTCGTGGAAACGAGTCCCGTGTTCTGCTCGCGTACAAGTACAGATACAACGGGTCTGGGGGTCGGGCCCCATCATCGACGGGGCCTTGTCTGGGGCTACATCCCGGGGCCGTTTGCAACCCCCCGCTGATCTCGCGACTTTTTCGTTACCGATTATTATTGGAGCCGATATATTCCCGATACGGAACAACGCGTCTAGGATAGGCTTCGTCGTACATATGTACGAGAGCGCGTGGGAACGTTGCCTTCCTTTTCCGCATGTTCGATAGGTTGGACGCTTTTCTACGAGCATTCTCACACGTCGGAATTAACGGGGGAAAATTAGCTTATGTTAGGATGATTCAACCGGTATATATCGGTCGATCGTGTTTTAACGACTTCCTGGATGCGCTTGGCGCGAAGAAGAGTATTGGATTAAGAAATTTTACGCGCAATATCGAGATAGATGAATTATAGAAAATTATTATAGTGAGAATTTTTGAAATTTGGTTGCCTATAATAAAACTTGCAAAACTAGGTAAAATATGAGAAGAATTCATCTAATTGGATTTTAATTTTTTATAATTTCGTAATAAAACCTGTAAAATTGTAAAAGATAAAAAATACATTAATATAGATTTTTCGATAGTGGTAAAATTAAATGTGTAATATATGTGCGTGAGTGATTCTCAATATGTTCTGACAGGAATATCCAGATAAAATTAATAATCGTCGACCAATCTGTAATAAATGTGGCATTATTCAAAAAATAAAAAAAAAAATTTTACATTTAACATAACAATTAATAATTAACTTTCTTAAATATTATTACATATATCGCGATAATAATTATTTTTAATTATGCAATTAAATATTAATATTATATTTGCACAATCAAATATAATACATACTTGTTTATATATTTGTTGCATTTAATGTTGTTTTGTTGCAAAAAAAATATGTATATCAAACAAGTCATATATATATTATGGCACACAATATTATTTAATATTTCTCATGTTTTATATAAGATTTCTTTTTATTCGCGCTAATTCAGAAACCAAGCGAGTGAGCATAAACGACCATAAACAAATGTCAGCAAACAAGCGCGAAAAGGCCGTTAATCATTAATCTTTTTTATTATTCTAATAGAACAATTTTTTTTATAAAAAACTTTTTTATGTAAAATATTTTTTTTGTAAATTTATTTAATTAAAGCTCCTTCACTAATGTTCACTGATATTTCTTCGTAATTTTTCGTTCGTTTGCTCTGAACTCGGCTTGAAAAATCTGATAAAAAGTATTCGATAAAAACATATATATTTTAATCGGTTCTATAGAATAGAGGCAGCATTACAAAGGCTTTCACCTCCGTGACTCCGGAGTGCACATAGTATGATATGCATTTTATCCCGCATAATAGAAACGATCCAAGGAGCGACGACGAGAGCGTTTCAACTTCTCTCGTTAGCATGCATATTCCTCACGAAATATCCGCGATCAACGCGCGGTCGGATCGAATAATGCATCGTGCCGCGAACCGCGGAGATCGAAACAATCGTTCGCGAGCAGAAACGAACGCGGTAGATTTCCGTGGCGATTCTCACGTTTCTCGAACGCTTGCTCGAAGCCGAGACCACAGGTGTGAGAATCGGACGAAGGTGCGCTTATACAGAGGCTGCTGAAAAGCTACACGTATCAACTTCATTTACAATCCTTTTAACTAGCTTATCTTTATCAAAGATTTCATTTGACGTTCATCGCTTTTAATATTAAATTTGTTACATTTTAATTTTCAATATTAAATATCTTTGTAATTATACATGTGTCACGTGAACATTATGTTTAGATGAAATGTAATTAAATAGATAAGAACTTATCATCTCTTTTTTTCCCATATAAAACGAAAAAAAAAGGATTATTTTCAATCGTATATTAAAAAATCTCTTTCAAACTTACATATAGATGAAATGTAGTTAAGTAGATAAGAATTTATTATCTCTTTTTTCCCCTTATAAAACGAAAAAGGAAGAATTACTTTCAAACATTTATTAAAAAAGGCTCCTTTTCAAATTTATGTGTTTGTGAAGTGCTTTCTTTACTCATTTTATATCCTTGATATAGTCTCAGAGTTTGCATAGTCAATGTGAAACGGAATCTTAACTAATTAAATTACAAATAGCTAAAATTTATTGCTCCTTAATAAAAATGCAGAAAGGTTGTCTGAGGTTGATCGTATTCGAATTCATAATATTTCAAAAATTTTGCTAAAAATGACTTTCAAGGACATAGATTAAAATGATTAAATATAGTATACATATACATGCACGTGTGTTCGTGCTTCAAACAGGAATCCCGTATTAACATTTTAATCATAATTATTAGCTTTTAACTTTATATATGCACATATATATGTATATACACATATATATATATCCATACATAAATTCGTAATAGGATTCAGTGCAAGAATATGCCCCAACCATCTCGATCCCCGACAACGTACATGTAGCTTTTCAGCACTTTGTAGAGAGATGTAGGCGAGACGCGTGTTTTCGCGCGTATAGAACGTATAGAACTAGCGATACTGGTGCAACAACTTTCTAGAGTGGTCAAACAGGAATCCCGTATTAACATTTTAATCATAATTATTAGCTTTTAACTTTATATATGCACACATATATGTATATATACATATATATATATATCCATACATAAATTCGTAATAGGATTCAGTGCAAGAATATGCCCCAACCATCTCGATCCCCGACAACGTACATGTAGCTTTTCAGCACTTTGTAGAGAGATGTAGGCGAGACGCGTGTTTTCGCGCGTATAGAACGTATAGAACTAGCGATACTGGTGCAACAACTTTCTAGAGTGGTGGTGGGGCCCAAAAAAAGGAAAAAGAGCAAGAGTATCGAAGTATCGGTGCACCGACGAGAGACCGCGAGCTACCTGCCCTAGGTTTCGTTGAGAATACCCGCGAAATTGCGTAATCGGCGGCACAACAATGCCGATCGGTCCGGCCCGAGGAATCGATTTCGTAGAGAATTATTGCGTCGCTCCTCGGCACGTGCAGTTATGTACTCACCTCGTCCGCAAACCTGTCCGCACACCCGATTTTTCCGAATGAGGATTCGTAATTTGCGTGATGTAACTCACCCGTTGTGGATAACTGCCGCGAGTGCGCGAATTTTGTCGCTCGGCTTTCGCGCGCCAACTGCGGTGACGTTCGCGCCGTTCGAGATATCGAATTCCCGCGTGAATTGAGGTATCGAATGTCCCGCGGGAATTTAATTTACCGCGGTTTCCGAAATTACGCGTGAAATAAAAGTTGATGACTGATTGCCGATGATTTAAACCGATTTCACCAAAACGTTAATTAATTTTAATCTTACTAATCCTTTATTTTCTTTTAGTTATAAATCTAAAAGGGATGAAAAATCGGTTAAGCTAAAATTTAAATTAGCCAAAATTTGAGTAAAAATTATTTCTACAAAAATTCAATATATATTAATTAAATATTATATAATTATTTTTTAATGTCGTCATAATTCGTGAACAAATTGTCGAAACTTATTTTGTAATATATAAATTAATTTATTCTTTTTTAATTAAAGAGAATAACAATCAAATGAAGATTAATTGCAAAATCGTAATATCTTAAAATGTGTGTATTTTTGCTATAACAAATATTAGAAACGCATATATATGATATCAGAGGAAATATTTCGAGAATAATAGTGAATAGGAAAAAATTGAGTGAAGAAGAAAAACAAATATAAAAACACTCACTTGCTGCTATAACACACTTTATCAAAATCTAGCAAAGTACGCCGTTTGAAACAGTTCTAGTCTTTTTTTTTCTCCTTCTGTTTCTTCTTTTCGATTCGAAGATACCACGAAGAATCACGCGTGAGATAATTCGCGCACGTGTTTAAGCTAGATAGAGGCACGTCGTCGTCGTCGTCATGAGGAACGTTAACGGCTACCTGCCCGTTTCTTACTGCGGCGATCCACTTTGATAATTACAGCGATGCGAACGGTTGCAAACGGTGTATATTTTCAGGGGATCCACATCGGGTAGGCGAGTTAGGAGGATGGCAGGGAGGAGGGAGATGGGGGGGGGAGGAAAAGAGGCTCTTGCCGGAGAATACCGTTCTGCAAATGCCAGTCCGCCCTCTCGCGTACGCACAGCTGATTATCGATTAATATAGTTGTTGATTCCACGCTTGCAAGGAGCTTCATTGAATTATCCTTCCGATTGAACGGACAAATCGCGTGGGTAGCTGCTTTCTGTCTCTATCTCTGTCACTAATCCCTCTCTCTCTCTCTCTCTCTGTCTATCGTAAGGTATGCTTATTTTACGAGCACGAACATCGATGATGTTACCTTCGGCGCGCACTTCCTCCTTTATATAATAGAGTTACGAGGCGAGATTACAAAAGGAGGTTCGAGTCATCGAGATCGCGCGGTGATTCGGATCCACACGAAGGATCGGGGAAGTATCGATGAAGATCCCTCAATTTTCCAAGAAGGACACAAATTGTGTGAGTTTCTCCAGCTGCTCCTCCGTCAGACAGATCTTGTCCGACTGATTATATTGTTCCTCGTCGATCTGTTTGCATGGTTGCACTATAGTACCGTCGACGGTCCAGCCCCTGTCAATAGCGGCTTGTCGCGCCTCGTCCAACGACATCCCGCTCATCGTCGCCATGGTCGTCAAGTTTAACGAGGAGTATGCCTTTGATATCAGCCTCATCACTCGTTCGCGAACGTGGTCTGCAAAAATCGGGGGCGAATCGGGGATTCCAAATTAGCGCGAATCCTCTTGTTTAACAAAGAGCAAAAAATTTGAATAAAGAACTTCAACGGCTGTGTAGATTCCGTTCGACTAATCGATTATCGATAGGCGTTGTAAGTGGTAATTATGTATAAACGGTGGGCTTAATAACAATTGATTGTCGTTAATTATAATAAGGTACATATTTAGTCTTTGCTTCTACACATGTAGGGCGCTAAATAAAGAAAAAAACAACTCATCGTACTTAACATAAAACATAAAAAGATGTAATGATATCAAACTGATTAAAATATCAAATGTTACTAAAACTTACTAAATGATAACTACAATAAGAGATTTAGAATTTAGATTATTTAGAAAATAGTATATTTCGATTAATACGACTTTTAACAATTTTGGATTATTATTATTATTGTAATGGATAATCTCTGCACAATCGCGAAGATTATACATCACTTTTTTTCAGTTTTCTTTGATGACATTATGTATAATATCAAAAGTTCTAACACACAGTGACATACAAAAAAAGAAATAATTTAATGATTTCACATCGATTATTATTATCTAATTCTAATTACTATTTTATTAAAGGGCATACTCGTTTGAAATCTTGAAAAATGAGTACATTTTCTAGATTTTTTTGCAGCGCAATGATTTGATAAAAATTTTTAATTTTTTTACGGTATTAATATAATATTATTAACAACTTAAATAAAAATTGTCAACTCAAAAAAAAATTTTTTTTTTATGTTATGGGAGTATTTGCGGAGCTCCTCCATATTTTAGATGGCTGCACGGTATACATAAAAATGTTTGTAGATGCTATCTGAAATCAAAAATCCAAATTTTCTTCTTATTAAACATTGTAATAGTTATTTGCTATCCAAGCGTTTTTCAAAATTTTTAAAAATAAAAAATGGCGGCGTGTTAAAAAAAAACTTTTGTTTTCATGCACGGTGTGTATGAAAACATAAATCTGCAAATATTCGCATAACTTTCAAAAAATAAATTTTTTTAGGCTGATAATTTTTATTTAAGTAGTTAATAATATTGTATTAATATTGTAAAAAAATTAACAATTTTTATCAGTCGTTGCGCTGCAAAAAAATCTAAAAAAATGTACTCATTTTTCGAGGTTTCAAACGAGTATGTCCCCTTAAAAGAACATGGAGAAAATTTCGTTATTTTATTAATCTTTTATTGTTTTATATTAACTTACCTTTTAGAGCTGTCATAATGTTCTTGACATCTTCGCCCCATTCTACATTAAGAGCCGCGTGCACTGCGGGCCAATTGCGTTGCCACATGCGTTGTCCTACAATCCATATTCGCCTGAGATCCTCATGGGTGGCTTTCATATCCGAGGGGATTCGCTGCCACAGGTACTTCGCGTTGTATCTATGATTGTCGCTCGTTTCATTCAAATAAACAAAATCATAGGTCGATCGATAAAAAGATCCGGCGCGCTCTTTCGGGCATTTCATGCGTGATGCACCGTACAAGAATAAAATAGGCTGCCGATTTTAGCAAATCGCTCCATGCGGCTTTGCAAAATATGCGACGTTCATGCTATCGACGCAAAATATTTCTCTATGCGATACAAGTTTTATATTTGCGCCAGAGAAGAAACAAGATACCACGCAACTTTGGACCGATAGACCAATAAAGGATTATAAAAAGCACAATGCAAAGGGACAACAAATAATGTCATCATAAATAGATCTAGTGAGTTTTAAAATCTTCAAAATACAATAGTAAATGAAAGAATATTTCTATTATCTTATTAGCAGGCAGATATAAATATAAATAAGATATAAAGAAATAGCCATTTTATAAAATAGAGCATCCCAAAAAAGTGAGATGTAAATAGGAAGCAAAAGCTTCTAAAAGTATGTCAAAAAATAGGAGACATACTATAAAGAAATAGTTTAGTAATTATTTTGTGGTCAAACATTTAGTGATAATGATATAAGTCGATACAATTAATAATTTAATCAATCTGTCGACCTAATATAATATACAAATTCAAAAATATGCTTTACTATTATTTTATTGCCTTTCATTGTTACTGTACCTCATTAAATTATATAA
>NW_021851080.1:255732-256638 GCF_003651465.1 Formica exsecta
TATATATATATTCAATATTGCAATATGAAAAAACCTAACATATCTAAAATATAGATTGGATATTAATCTGCCTATGCTAATCCATACACACAAGTTGCATATCCTATCTAATTTTGTTATTAATAAAGCAATGGAAAAGATTATTAAGATACCCAAAAACAAAACATACAATATTCTTCGTGGGAAATAATTTGGATGTGTGTGCCTTTCTCTACTCACAGATCATTCTGATGGAGATAGACAGCGAGCAATCGCATGTAAGCTTGTGCAGTTAGAACTCCAGTCGTGGGCTGAAACGAGTGATTCATTGAAATTATTTTCCACGCTCATCTCTTCAATTATGGAGCAACATTCCAGCCAAAATGTGGTTTGTAATTAAATGCAAGCACGTAAGAAGAATTGAATATAAATTGGCGCCATAACCTACAAAGCGCTTCTTTGATACAGTTTTGAAACTCATTGAAACTCACCTCCAATTCGCTCATTTCTAGTTCGTTCATCAATGTGTTAAGCTCGGCTGTACAATTAGGCACCATGACGACGGTTTCGTCTACTATTTCAACGATAATAATGACACAAAATCTCAAAAATGCGCCGACATAAAAATCACCAAACACGATAACCGCGAACACAACATAAGATGGATACAGAGTGAAATCAGCTGATATGTACGAAGTTGAATGCAGTAGCATCGATATTACAGATTACAGCTTATCCCAAGAAGATCTGAAATCTCTTTATCGACAATATTTATCCGCAAATATCCTCTTTATCGATTATTGATATAATTATTTAAATGTGGAACTAGAAAGAACGAACATTCCTCACTCGCGTTTTCCTCTCTATGTTTACGTCAATTTTTATTTATTTCATGACATGTTTGTTCCCTCCAGCCGTCTCTTCCTC
>NW_021851080.1:256871-273768 GCF_003651465.1 Formica exsecta
CTCTTTCCCGTTCTCGCATCACTGTGGCAATATAGTGGAGAAGTGTAACATCCTGTTTCGGAACATTATAGTAATAGATGACAAGATAAAACGGCAATATAATTACCCTAGCGAGATGTGAGTCGCGAGATGTAATTAATGTAAATATCTTAGAAGTGCTAAGAGTACCGGAATAAAATGACAATGACATGGAAGCGGATTAATGAGCAGTTAGGAGTAGGTGAGGAATACAGTTTATGTGTAAGATTAATAACCCTCTGCACTACGAAATATTCCAACATCCTGGGAGGTGCCCCCGAGAGTTCAGATTTTCGTTACATCGCGTCTGACATTCGAGTGGGCTCTCCACATTTTTGTACACTTGTGTGAACTGAATCTTTAATATATTTTATGTATGTGACATTTCGTATATATTCAATATTTATGACATTACGTTAATCAACTAATGTAAATGGATGTATTATTTCATTATATAAATATCATACTCATATTTAAATTAGAATTGATTGGAAATTACTTTATTGTCATAAATATTGAAAAATAATATTATTTTATATATTGATTTTAATGCTGTTAAAAAAAATACTTTACATGCATGTTGATGTATGTTGATTATTTATAAAGAAAAAGAGAATGTGTGTTATATCACTGCATTGTACATTTTTGTTTGTTTCTATATATTACATTAGTACATTAGTTTTAGAACATATAAAATATATTTTAAATTATAAAAATGTTTTTAAGTTATAGCAAAATTGAGCAGATAATTTGTCAGACTTTATTAGTGGACATTCACATCAAGTTTCAACAAAAATTATAATTTCGAAATTAATGTAAACTGAAAATACGATTTTATCAAGATATTCAAAAGCATGTAAAGTCAGGAAAAAATATTAAAATGCCAAAATGAGATATATTTTATCATTTTATTTAGCCATCCATAATTTTGCGCATTCGAACCCACACACAATACGTTTAACAGTCGGAGAGGTTGTACAGATAACTGAAGAGTGTGGAGATTGGTATTATGGCCGCAGCAAGTTTAAAGGCACATGTGGAATTTTTCCAAAATCCTACACATATATCTTACAGAAATCAACACATATGGATAACTTAGTACACGAAATCACTAATGTTTTAAGAGAATGGGGACATCATTGGAAGTATTTATATGTAGTATGCATATATTTTTTATAATATAGCTATATATATAGCTTAAATTTATTTGTCTAGAAGTTAAAAATATATAGATATAACTATATAATTTTTATACATATATAGATACACTCCGAGCACTTCAGGACAATGCAGCAACAAATTTTGGATGCAATAGGATACAGAAGCAAGATTTTGAGTGGTACTTTAACAGTAGACGAATTGAAAGATATGAAAAGATTAGCAACAGCAAGGATAGACACTGGAAATCAACTATTGGGTCTGGACATGGTAGTTCGAGACGAGCATGGAAACGTTTTAAATCCCGAAGAAACGAGCACCATCCAGTTATATTATCATCATGAGACTGCTGCAGAAAGAATAAGAAAGGCATCCAATGATACCAAAAAAAAGTCGCATAAGCCACAAGTACCTGTATATTCACATATCTTCTTTGTCAGTGTGAGAAATTTTGTATGTAAAATGGCAGAGGATGTAGAGCTACTATTGACTTTATACGACGGTAGAGAGATGAAAGCTATCACGGAAAATTATGTGGTATCGTGGAGCAAAGAGGGACTTGCAAGAGACATTGATCAGTTACACAATCTTAGAGTATTATTCACGGATCTTGGTTCTAGAGATTTAACAAGGGACAAAGTTTATTTAGCTTGTTATGTAATTAGAGTGGGTGGTATGGAAGCCAAAGAACCAGATCACCGACGCTCGAGCGTTGCACAAAATAATCAGAATAAATCCAAGAGCACGGAAAATATGAGGAGACCGTTCGGTGTAGCCGCGATGGATATCACTCTGTTTATTACTGGCAAACTCGAGGGAGATGTTGAACAACATCATTTTATACCTTTTATACAGTAAGTACTTATTTGAGATAGGTATCTTGGTTTTATGAGACTCAATATTTTTGTAAAATTTATGGTTGGAATGTCAAAGAAAAGCATTATAATAATTCTTGGAAAATTAAGACAGAATTGTTTTGTTGGTTTCCTTGTTCTTTGTTTCATATGTTGTGAGAAAGACAGTCTCGATGGTACATTACGTAGAATTATCTCACAGAAAGAAGCAAATATTCAGAGACATATCAATGGCAATATCACTAATATCACAGGTGGACAAGGATTATGGACGAGTTTAAAATTGTTAAGAGGCGATCCAAAGCAAGTGAGTCGAGAAATAAAGTTATTTTTCTGTATAATTGTATAACTTATGAATTGTTGTGTTTTATATAAATAAAAATTATTTCTAATATTGAGCACTTACATAGGTACGTGACGAAAATCCACATTTGGTCCTCGGTAACGTTGCAATTGCGCGTAAAATGGGATTTCCGGAAGTTATTTTGCCAGGTGACGTACGCAACGATCTGTATCTGACTTTAATTAGCGGTGAATTTAGCAAAGGCTCAAAATCTACAGACAAAAATGTGGAAGTAACGGTTAGTATAAGAATTTAAATAGAAAATATAATAATTGTTTCTTTTTTTATAAAAATATATATGTTAAGCATTTATAATATGATTTTTAACAGGTTAAAGTATGTAATGAACATGGCATAGCAATTCCTGGAGTCATGACATTAGGTGGCGGCGCGTCCCCAATTGACGAGTATCATAGCGTTATTTATTATCACGAAGACAAGCCTAGGTGGTGCGAAACGTTCAAGATTGCCATACCTATAGAAGAATTCAAACAGGCTCACTTAAAGTTTACATTTAAGCATCGCAGTTCTAATGAAGCGAAAGATAAGTCTGAGAAACCATTTGCTTTAAGTTACGTTCGATTAATGCAACGTAATGGCACAACTCTGCAAGACATACAGCACGAATTGTTGGTTTACAAATTAGAGCAAAAAAAGTACGAGGAAAGTGATATATCTTACTTTAAATTGCCATCAACACGTGGAGAATTGGTACATCTATTTATTTATTGAAGAGATAAAAGAAATTTCATATATTTTTAAACGTTACATTTCAAACGTTACTTTTTTTTTATTTAGGCTGAATTAAACATAGAAAAGAAGCCAAGTTTAGGATCATTAACATTAAGCAGCAAAGATAGTTTTTTAATAGCAACCAATATTTGCTCAACTAAATTAACCCAGAATATAGATTTATTAGGTTTACTTAATTGGGCATCGCACAATACTGGTTTAAAGGAATCTTTAGCTGCTTTAATGAAGGTTGATGGGGAGGAAATAGTGAAGTTTCTGCAGGTAAAATAAAATTTTAGTGAAATTACATGTATAGTAAAATTATGTTTGCATGAGAATAATTATATTGAGTAGCATTATCTTTCACAGGATGTTTTGGATGCTTTATTTAACATCTTAATGAGTAATTCGGACAGTGATGTCTATGATGATATGGTCTTTGAGTGCCTTTTATATATTATTGGGCTTGTGTCTGATAGAAAGTATCAGCACTTCCAACCAGTATTAGATTTATACATTTCTGAAAGTTTCTCTGCGACTCTTGCATATAAAAAATTAATTGCGGTATTGCGTAAGCGTATAGATAACGTCGGCAACAACGATGGTCAAGAACGTGATTTATTGCTTAAAACAATGAAAAGTCTGCAATACTGCATGAGGTTTATTGTTGAATCTCGTCTTTTATTTACTGAGTATGTTTTATTTATTATTATCCTAAATATCTAAGAAACAATGCAATAAATATAGCTATAATATATTCATTCTTTAAAAGACAAATATACATAATTTTGAATAAATATTGTAATTTTCTTTTAAAGATTAAATCAAGATGAAGAAGAATTCTCACAAACATTAACAGATCTATTACGATCTATTGTTAATCTCATGAGTCACGAAACAGATGGAACTTTGTTGGTTCAAGGAGCTTGCCTCAAGTATCTACCTACAACAATACCTCATTTATTAAGGGTCTATAGCGGCAAGCAATTGAGTACGGTTCTAACAGATTTACTTGTGACTCTACCAACAGGTAGATTAACTAAGCAGAAAATGATGACGGTCAATGATATTGTTCATAGTCCACTTTTTTTAAATGTGGAGTGTAGAGCGATTTTATTGCCGAGAATTACCATACTCGTGAGAGACTTATTGGAAGCTAAAGAGGAGGTAAGATGTCATAAGGTGTGCTCTTTTCTAATGCTACAATTTCCTATAATCTAATTTAAGCGAATTGGAATGTTCACACATTACTCTTATCTATATTTCACAAGAAATAATGTCAATTCATCACATTTATACATTCTCGCGATACTTTTCAAAGAATCCTAACTATATACATTTGCATAACTAAAATTAATTAATTAAATATAAATTTTTACTTTCATTTAATATCGTGATAAATGTCATTTGTGCTTTCCGTACAGCCTGCGATCCTTCCGCCACGCATCTTTCTACATGAATTTTATCAAAATCCTTTTTTTTTTCGAAGGATGTCTTTTCATTTTTTAATTTTTAAGTCACAGCTTATTTATTAGAATATTTTTTAATATTAAACTGTCAGTAAAAATTTTCACATTATTATTTTTATTATTATTATTTGTATATATATTTTTTTATATTAAAGGAAAAAATAATATTATTTAGCTGTAATTTTTCAGAATGTATACAATAGTAATGAAAATTATTGTGTTATTTGAAAATATAATATTGAAAGAGACATCCTTTTTACTTACTCTCTCAGTAGAGCATGTAAGAGTAAATACATTTGTATTAAAATAATAGAACTTCGAATGTGGCATGTGTTTGTCCAGTAATATGTTACTGCATAATGTTTATTCTGCATTTTACATAATAGGCATTTAGATATACTATTATTTATACTATTTAATTTGCGTGATATCTTCTTCGATTTATTATTTTTTTATTATAATAGAAATTTTGGAATGTTTTATAATTTATATAATCCATTAATGAATAATATAAAAATATGAAATACTTGTGAATATGAAATACTTGTGAGAGAAAAATTATAATTGTTAGACGAAAATGCTAAATTTTTTTTTTTTTTTCTGATCTGTTTTATTCATAATTTTTTTTTCTGTTATTAGTATACTGCTTTTTATTGTTAGTGAGAAGCTGCATCTTTAGTGCATGCAGTTTTACATTCACATTGGTGTCGGGAATTTTCAGAAATGTAATTGTATATGTCTTTAGAAAATGGTATTTTTTTCCAACTAACAAGGGTTATTTCATTTTTTTTTTTTTTGTGTACGGTTTGGTTTTGGTTAATGGCGTTTAAAGGGGCTATCGAGTACGCCTGGAAAGAGCGTGGCGAAGGTAGCCAGGCTGCTCGGCGAAAATCGGCATCGGCTCAACCAACATCGCGGCTATTCCGAAGAGGTAATTTTTGCGATAAATGCAGGAAATTTCAAAATATACGCAAATAAATAGTGCGTTTTTCACGGCGTTATATGGTACATTTTGAAATTGTTTAACACATTGTTAACACAGAACTTTGCATTTATGCCTGTGTGTTGTGTTGTATTATATTTTATGATTTAGAATCAATGATTCGCGTTATATGTGAATTAGTTTTTTGTGTGAATGTATAGTATGCAGGAAGTGTACATCATATTATATGCATTAATTTAGACACATATAGATTTATATATTTTTCTACTAATTTTTATATTTTATAGAAATAGATATATCCAACCAATCTACTTTTTAAATCTGTTTTTTTGTTCCTACAGGTGGAATTATGTGTCAAAATATTGTCTGACATTCTGGAACTGACTTTTAGAAAAGACATAGGTAGCACAGTTTCAGATGTTAAAGAGATAATGTTAACTGCATTACGCACTATTATACAAACTGTTATATCAATGGATAGGGAAAATCCCTTAGTTGGAAATTTAGTATCAGTCATGTTGGCGATATTCAGGTATTTTTAAGATCTTAAAACAATTATAAAAAAAGAATATTGAAAGAAGAATATGGAGAAAACTCTATCCTTCTTTCTGCAATCTTTTTCAGACAAATGACACAACACCATTATGAAGTGTACATCAATCATTTTGGAACAAGAATTGATTTACTCGATTTTCTTATGGAGATATTATTAGTCTTCAAAGATTTAGTTTCTAGAAGTGTGTTTCCAGGAGACTGGTGTGAAATGATTATGCTTCAAAATAGCGTTATTCTAAAATCATTACGATATTTTTCGGGTACAATTAGAGATTATTTTTTCACCGAATTTGAGCATCAAGCATGGTCAAATTTCTTTCATTGTGCTATTGCTTTTTTAACTCAACCTGCCCTACAGTTAGATACATTTACACCAGCAAAACGAAACCGCATTATTGCGCGTTATAACGACATGCGTAGGTACGTTTCTTATAAAAATAATAATTATGCAAATGTTTCAAAACTATCATAGAAAATTATAGACTCAAATAGAAAAAATGCTATTTAAACAGATGCATGATCCTTAGTTGTATGATACATCCTATGTATAAATATTTTTATTAAATGGCATAAATTGATAAAATGAAAATAATATCACATCTTCTTTGTGTGATACATTACAGAGAAACTGCATTTGAAATTCGATCAATGTGGTTCAATTTAGGGCAACACAAAATACTTTTTGTGCCTGCTTTAGTCGGCGCAATTCTTGAAATGGCATTAATACCTGAAACTGAATTGAGAAAAGCTACAATACCTATCTTCTTCGATATGATGCAATGCGAATATTACAGTTCACGTATAGTGGAAGGATATGGCGATACCAAACGTGATCCTGCTCACATCAAAGCTAATTTTATAGAATACGAAAATGAGATGATTGCAAAACTGGATATCTTGGTATAGTTTTTACATCATTTTATATGTTGAAATCAAAAGTGGTCGCAATTTAAATTTGTTTCACTAATAACGTCAATGAAAAATTATACTTCATCAAAGAATCTTTTTTACAGGTAGAAGGAGGCAGAGGTGACGAACAATTTCGTGCGCTTTGGACTCATGTTATGGGTTCTTTGTGTGAAAAACATTCCACAATGCGAGAACAAGGCTTACGCTTCGTAGACACTATCGCTAAGCTTATGGAACGCTTGTTGCAATATCGGGATATTATTCATGCAGAGTCCCAAGAACATCGTATGCTTTGCACTGTAAATTTATTGGAATTCTATTCCGAGATTAATAGAAAGGAAATGTATATCAGGTAAACGCAAAAAATATAGTATATTTTAATAATTAAATTGAAATGTTTTGACCATTTATTTTAAGCTTGATTAAATCAATATAATGAACCTAAATCTTTTATATATAATGTTTAATATAACACAAATATATATTTATTTAAATATATATTAAGTTTTCTTTACATTACAGGTATGTGAATAAGCTATGTGAATTACATTTAGAATGCGATAATTACACAGAAGCAGCTTATTCTTTGAAGCTCCATAGTCAATTATTAGCATGGAGCGATCAACCTTTACCACCTTTGCTGATATCACACAGGTAATATCACCAAATTTATAATTAATTAAATAACAAAATATTTTCATACATTAAGCTTGTAATGCGTTAATAATGCGTTCTAATAAAATAAATATTAAAATATTATATTATTTTTTTCTAGGTATCCATTATGCCAAACACATCGTGAACTGAAAGAAGCATTATATAATGATATTATCGATTATTTTGATAAGGGAAGAATGTGGGAATGCGCTCTTACCGTTTGCAAAGAACTAATATCGCAATATGAAGAAGAAACATTCGATTATTTACAACTGTCTGTATTATTGAGACGCATGGCAAAATTCTATGATTGCATAGTCAAACAGTTAAGACCTGAACCAGAATACTTTAGAGTTGCATATTACGGCAGAGGACATCCTGCTTTTCTTCAAAATAAAGTATTTTGACATATTTAATAAACATATATATATCTTTGATCATATTTTATACTTGCTTTTATTCTTTTAACAAAGTAATTTATTTGTCATAGGTATTTGTCTATCGAGGAAAGGAATATGAACGACTTAGTGATTTTTGTTCAAGAACATTGAATCAGTTACCGAATGCAGAGCAAATGAACAAATTATCTCCACCCACCACAGAAATGCTGGAATCCAATCATCAATATGTGCAGATCAATAAGGTAGAGCCATTAATGGATGAAAAGAGACATCGTCTGAGTGGTAAACCAGTTACTGCAGAAGCAGTTTTAAGGTATTCAATATTATATTAAAGTAACTAAATATAATATATGTGACATTTTATTAATTTGCTATTAATTTTAGGTATCATCGTGTGAATGACGTGCAACGCTTTAGATTTTCAAGACCTGCACCGAGAAAAGAAATTATTGCAATAGCTAATGATAAAGAAAAGGAAATAAATGCTGGCATTAATAATAGCAATGAATTTGCTTCGTTATGGTTAGAAAGAACAGTGCTTGTGACAAGCTACCCATTGCCTGGAATTCTTCGATGGTTTCCTGTGACGTCTAGTGAGACATATTTAGTCAGTCCATTGAGAAATGCGATTGAAACTATGGAAGCTACGAATATAGTACTACGTGATCTTATTATTGCTCATAGGTTTGATATCTTTTTGTAACTAAAGTCGATATAATAATATGATAGAATGTAATTAGGTTATTTTTGTTCACTTACATTATGAATTTTTGCACAACTATTATTTTCTTCATACTTATTGCAGAAGCGATCCCAGTCTTCCATTAAATCCCTTAAGCATGAAATTGAATGGTATATTGGATCCAGCTGTTATGGGTGGTATTGATAACTATGAAAAGGCTTTTCTCAATGTAGAGTACAAAGATAGTCATCTAGAAGAAAGTTCAGACCTTCTTAAGTTAGAAGGACTTATTGCGGAGCAAATTCCCTTGCTCAGTATAGGACTCCAGTTACACAAAGCACGAGCGCCCACCGAATTGGCACCATTTCATCAACGTTTAGAACAATGTTTTGTGTCGATGCGCAATCAAGTAGAAGCTAAGTATGGAAAGAGGGTAAGCTAATTTAATTATTCAAGCCAATAGTTATAAACGCACTTTTTCGAAATCTATAATTTTTTTATTTTGTAACACACAGACATGTGATTTGCAAATTGAAAGCCTAACACAGACCGTAACCATGCGAAGACCACCAACTTCAAGAGGGGATAATCACTGCCTGTCCGAGTCAAATATGAATAATTCAGAGTAAGCTATAAATTCTGTTCATTTTTGCATAAGCGTATGTTTGACATTTTATTAACAAGTTTATCGTAACTAACACGGAAATAATTGCTGCATAGCATGCTATTGCTATATCACAATCGTCATTATTGAAATGAGGCAATATTTCAAAACATATTATTAATCTATTCATATAAAAAGCTACATTTTAAATCTAATTGTTTTAAATTAACTTTATTTATGTTAAATTACATAACAATACAAATATCCCATACTTATTGCAGAAGCGATCCCAGTCTTCCATTAAATCCCTTAAGCATGAAATTGAATGGTATATTGGATCCAGCTGTTATGGGTGGTATTGATAACTATGAAAAGGCTTTTCTCAATGTAGAGTACAAAGATAGTCATCTAGAAGAAAGTTCAGACCTTCTTAAGTTAGAAGGACTTATTGCGGAGCAAATTCCCTTGCTCAGTATAGGACTCCAGTTACACAAAGCACGAGCGCCCACCGAATTGGCACCATTTCATCAACGTTTAGAACAATGTTTTGTGTCGATGCGCAATCAAGTAGAAGCTAAGTATGGAAAGAGGGTAAGCTAATTTAATTATTCAAGCCAATAGTTATAAACGCACTTTTTCGAAATCTATAATTTTTTTATTTTGTAACACACAGACATGTGATTTGCAAATTGAAAGCCTAACACAGACCGTAACCATGCGAAGACCACCAACTTCAAGAGGGGATAATCACTGCCTGTCCGAGTCAAATATGAATAATTCAGAGTAAGCTATAAATTCTGTTCATTTTTGCATAAGCGTATGTTTGACATTTTATTAACAAGTTTATCGTAACTAACACGGAAATAATTGCTGCATAGCATGCTATTGCTATATCACAATCGTCATTATTGAAATGAGGCAATATTTCAAAACATATTATTAATCTATTCATATAAAAAGCTACATTTTAAATCTAATTGTTTTAAATTAACTTTATTTATGTTAAATTACATAACAATACAAATATCCTATGGAATATGTTTTTAAACAATATTTATTATAAATAAAAACAGTATGTGTGAATATGTGTGTGTGCTATACAGGATGTCCAGGTTCAAGTACGACTGATCTGTGACATCGTGTGTCAATTTTAAAGTAGTTATATTTTGTAATTACCCCGTTCAGCTGTATAATTCACTCCAGGGTATCCTCACTTACAAGATCCCAAGTTGCAACGTTCAAGTCACTTGCATCGTTCAATTTTAACAACAGCACACCCACCAGTGTTGTTCAAAACATCAATTTGTCAAGGTAAAGTCATACTAGTGTTTAACTTAGTTTCAGCACTAACTAAGAATTAAATCAATCACTTTTCTTTATTTAAATGAGTTAATATGTAATAAATTCTAATTATTTCTATACAAAAGCATTAGATACATATTTGGATCTTTTTTGATAGATATATTAAAAATCCCAACCTCTACAAAAAAATTTTTAATAAATTTTTACTAATTAGATGCGCGAATTTATTTAATATTTATCATAAGAATCACAGTTTATATGTCTAAAGAGAGTAACATAAAATGCCGTTTTAGAGCACATGAGAGAAAAGAATGCAATATGATTTCAGGAATATCGCTGTTGGACCTGATAAGCTCTCGCATAATGCCTTATTATCCTTTCTTCGCACTTAACATTCCTGTTGTATATTTTTGTTTTTTATTTATATTTTCCAGTTATTTCATTCCTTTATACAGTATAGGAAATATGAATTAATATATATTTTTCCCACATATATGTGCATTAATTTGTGTAATTTATGTTACTTTTTATACACATGTGTTTTGAGGGTGGGTAGCATAATATATCATAAAAACTAAAATTAAATAGAAATAACTAAAAATTGGATAAACAATATTTTAAAAATAATAGTTTTGAAATGCAGACTACAATTTTGCTTTATCATTTTGCTTCTGTAGAATGGAGATGTAACGAGACAATAAGAAAACTGTTTTGTTAACTGTTCTGTTCCCCTTTATGTGATAGAAATTATACATTATGTGAAATAGGATAATCTTAAATGTATACTTAAATGTATGAAAAATGTATTGGTTTCTTTAGATTAATGACTTTACATCTTCTATTTCTATTTATTCCGCTTCTCATCTGCATGATTCTGTTTTGCATTTTTCACAATATCATCATAAATATCCCTGGAATATATATCTTCTTCAACTGGCAATCTGCTAAACTTTCTACGTCTACAATAACTACGATAGGTAATTAAAAATATGCACTTGTTACAGACTGTTGCAAAGTTCAAGTGACATTGCTATTATTACGATTATTACATTTTTCTTATCAGATATCTGATATCCTATCATGATAATAAAAATATAAGCATAGCTTGCAAAATATATTCTTTTAATAATTATAAACTAATTTACTCAATCGTGAAATTTTATCATTTATTTATACTATATCAATAACTCTTATCTATTCTATCTTCTATACCTCATTTATAGTTATGAGTTGTACTTTTTTCAATCGTTAGTATATAGGTATTCGCTTTTATCTATCTATCTCTGGTTTTACAAACTTGTTGGTAATCGCGTCGCCTTCAATCGCAAATATTTTCAACTTATAGGAACAACTCCATGCGTTCGCATATTTTGTCAACGGCCTCTTTGCAAAAGGCATTGGGAAATCCTTATCCGGGAACGTACAAGAAGAAGGATACGAAGCGTAGAAGTTCGCGAAAGAGCGATTCCGCCACGGTGACGAAAAGCGATCAACCGACCAGCCAGTGGTATACCACGGCCGAAATATCTCATAGTTCAGTGTCTTCCGTTACGTCATTGATATCTAATTTACATTCGACACCTGTATTCGAACTACGACAAGAGGTAACAAGTTTACGAGCATTTAACATAGCCTTTTTATTTTTTGTAATATTAAAATAGGGATATACGCGCCTGTTTGCATAGCTCACACCAAAACGTCCCCTGAGATCGGAAGCGGAGAAAGAACGTAGAATGAGTAATCGTTGGTCCGGACAATCCCAGCACTACCTAAGGAACATTAATAACGAATTGGAACCTAGCAATTTGGGAAAGGGAAATAGAGATAGCGTCGGCACGACCGACAGTACAGCATCCGAGGACGATCCGCCGCCACCTCTGCCGATTAAAATGCGCGAGGCCGATTATTGTAATCTTCCGGAGGAGCTGTCCTCTGATCAGTGTCTAGCTAGTAGTACTTTGAATAATCTAAACAAATCTTCAGGATTGTGGAAGAATAAGTTGCCGACACCTACTGATGATGATTTAGACAGTCATTCTAATAAACCGCCGACGCCTCCACCGAAACCGAAAAGACCGATTAATAGTTTGCATAAGATCGTTCTTTCTTCTAACGATGTCGAAACCTCACATATCGAGGATTCGTCGTCTGCGTAACGTAACGTAAAATCCTGCAGATGTCTTATCGATCTTGCCGAGAGTTGTGAGCATAACAAGTGTCCATCCACGTTTATAATACGCGCGTTTTCCTGTTATTCACGTTTATTTCTGTATCGTTGATCTTTAGAAGAGTTACCATTCTCTTAGATTTAGCATTCTAATATATTTCTTTGTGCCTTTCTTTCGCGATTTAGGATAAGCGAGTTTAGTATACGCTATTACCATGTACGAAATATTTAACAGTAGAACAGAAAGTGTTACATTATTCGTATTGAGAGCGAGCAATGTTATTGACAAAAAGATTCAAAAATTAATATGGATTTAACAGCATTTTATAATTTTGCAGTGCATATTTGACAAAGACTATAATGATGAGTGATAAACTAATATATATCAATGTCATTGCCTTATTTTTATTCTAGTATACAGTTCTAATATAGAGCTTCGCGCTTTATTCGAAAAATTCAATGTTTTTATAACATTATCATGAATCAAATAGAATTTGCGCTTATAAAGATAAAAATTGCAAAATTTGCTTTTAACGACTGTTCACTCTAAATGAGCTTATTTTTTCGAACTTTTAAATATTATTTGATTACATTTCACATGCTTGCTGTAACATCCATTACATAACGCATAATATGCTAGAGTAATGTCCATGTTTTCGACCTAAAACTTTATTATCATATGACTTTGGACATATATATTTGTGACAAATACATATTTTTATAGATTTTGATATGAAACGTATACACACATGTAGCTTTAATTGTAATGAAAACTTTGGGAACTTTTTACATTTTATACTGGCAATTTTTGAATGAATTTGTGCTAATAATATAATATGAATGATTAATGCATTAAATATAACAAAAGCGATTAACTTTTTGCACATCTCTGATACAATATTCTAACTTATTTCAGAAATCCGAGATTTTTATGAAATAATTATGAGTAGTTATATAGTTTATATAACCACAACATAGTTATATTATTTAAATATTACCAAGCCATTGTGATCTAGTGGTAAAAAAAAATTTATGTGAGTTACTGTATTTATATAAGTCATTCATATTTGTTAACAATGAGACGATAGTCTTATGTGTTAACTTATTTTTAATATATACAAGAAAACATGATCGTTTATACAAATATATTCAATAAGAAGTAGATATGCAGCAAGTGAAACTGCATATGGTGTTGCATGTTCATTTCATAATCCAAATAAATTATTTACTTGTAATATCGATTATGATCATAGAGTGTAATTAACGCTATACCGTGACAAGCTGCTTCCTAATTGAGCACAAAATCAGAATAAAAATTTAAATGGATTATGAAAATTATAATCTATAATCTTATATAAAGAGACTTTATAATTAATCAGGGTGTCGATTAGCATTGCCTTTTAATTATAGCAAATTCTACAAACTTACAACATTAGAAGAAGCCATTTATAATGTTGATATAAGCTATTTATTACGTTTTTCACCATCATCACTTGAGTCTCATACCAAAGAGAGATTAGTGCTTTATTTATTAAGAGCTTTAGAAAATTATATGTGATGCTGAAGAAAAAATATGATATCCTGTAATATATTGATATTTGCATCTAGTGGTTGATAAAGATAATAAGTTAAAAACAAGTGGATAGATTATTCATTACTTATGATAATTAATGTAGCAAAGATCTGTATTCAAAGTTATTGTTTTTGCATTATTGTTTATTTATTCACAAAGTAAAATTCCGAAAAATACATACACATATATTTGAGCAGAGCATTTATGAATACAGTTCTTAGCTTTGACGCTAATTTTGTTATGTAACAGAAAAAAATTTACAATATATTGAGCCTAAAAACTAAGAAATTCAATGTAGTGCCATTTGTTTTTCGATATATATATGTTTGATTACTCTTTTCTTTCAGGGACCAATGTATACAATCTTGTTATGTAACTAAAATGATTTTTCTGTTTTTTACTTTTGCACATAATACATTGCAACATTTTCACACACACACAAAATAATATTTATTTAATATATAACTATGTTCACACACATACACATATTGACAAAACCTTAATTATAAATGAGTGCCATTCGCATTATCAAACCCCACTATATACTATATGATACATTTCTCTCATATAAGAAAAACTCTAAGCAATAAGAAATATATAGATATACATACTATATAACAAATCAATTTTATTTATAAAAAATGAAGTAATTTCATATAATTTCATTAATCCTTATTTTATAATATAAGCAATATAATTACATTTTTTATATATTATACATTGACTAATAATTTACTTATAAAAATATATTTTATATAGACCGTTTCTTATAAAAAAATTATAATGACATTACAAATAGCACAAGAGAGAAGGAAGTGAGGGATGAATCTATAAATTTAACTTTACAAAACAATGGATTTATACATGTTTTATAATCAGAATATATGTGTATTATGATAAAAATGAATTCAAAAAGTAATTCAATTTTCTGCAATTTACTCTTTCTTTTTATGTAATAATTATTTCGCTCTATTTATTACAGTTAATGATAACACTAATCCTTGTAACTTATTTTAGTTTTCTTGGAGAAAATTTAAAAAAAACTTTAAAATAAGCTTATTAATTTGCTTATTTTTACAATTAAATCTCCTCTGAACTAATACCGATTTATAACAGAGCAAAAAATCATTAAAATCATATAAAACTTGTCGATTATAAATGTATTCACTTTTCCAATGAATAGGAATTAGGCCAAATTGATGAAATACACAACAAACAGTATGAAGATTATAAGTGTCATCTTCATTATTTTAATAAGACTCTAAGAAGTTAATAATTACAGTAATGCCATCGATAGTAAAATAGCACTTATTGTAAACCTGCTATTTAACTTTGGTTGGAAATGTGAGAAAATATACATTTCTTGATACTTACATATATATATCTATTTTTTATCTTTTCCTTGATCTTAAGATGGTCTTGCGAATCGGAAATTTACAGATACAATTGTGATATATTATTATTTATTTATATTAAAATTCATAACTATATATTATATTGTTATATTGACATGCATTGCAATATAGAGCACTAACGTTGACATTCTATATGTATGTATGTGGTGTATGTGTATATATATATATATATATATATACATATACACATATACGTGTGCAAATAATTTCATTAATCCTTATTTTATAATATAAGCAATATAATTACATTTTTTATATATTATACATTGACTAATAATTTACTTATAAAAATATATTTTATATAGACCGTTTCTTATAAAAAAATTATAATGACATTACAAATAGCACAAGAGAGAAGGAAGTGAGGGATGAATCTATAAATTTAACTTTACAAAACAATGGATTTATACATGTTTTATAATCAGAATATATGTGTATTATGATAAAAATGAATTCAAAAAGTAATTCAATTTTCTGCAATTTACTCTTTCTTTTTATGTAATAATTATTTCGCTCTATTTATTACAGTTAATGATAACACTAATCCTTGTAACTTATTTTAGTTTTCTTGGAGAAAATTAAAAAAAAACTTTAAAATAAGCTTATTAATTTGCTTATTTTTACAATTAAATCTCCTCTGAACTAATACCGATTTATAACAGAGCAAAAAATCATTAAAATCATATAAAACTTGTCGATTATAAATGTATTCACTTTTCCAATGAATAGGAATTAGGCCAAATTGATGAAATACACAACAAACAGTATGAAGATTATAAGTGTCATCTTCATTATTTTAATAAGACTCTAAGAAGTTAATAATTACAGTAATGCCATCGATAGTAAAATAGCACTTATTGTAAACCTGCTATTTAACTTTGGTTGGAAATGTGAGAAAATATACATTTCTTGATACTTACATATATATATCTATTTTTTATCTTTTCCTTGATCTTAAGATGGTCTTGCGAATCGGAAATTTACAGATACAATTGTGATATATTATTATTTATTTATATTAAAATTCATAACTATATATTATATTGTTATATTGACATGCATTGCAATATAGAGCACTAACGTTGACATTCTATATGTATGTATGTGGTGTATGT
>NW_021851080.1:273785-276548 GCF_003651465.1 Formica exsecta
ATATATCGAAATGCTATTCGGAGTTTTAATAGAAAAATAACATAATGCATAGTGTTACTGAAAAATAATTAATATCTGAAGTATTGTAATTTGCTATTCTCCTTCAGAAAAAAAATATTTATTTTTTTGTGTTAAAAATATTTTATAACCGAAAATATTTTAATATTTTCCCCTACAATTTTTTTGTAGATAAGAGAAAATGCATTAATATATAACTATGCAATTCAATTGTCTAATAATTTCGAGGTATGTATGAATTAATCGAAAAGGTTTTCGATGCTGTACATACATTCATACATGCAGGAAAGTATCACTCACTTTAACATAATACAAATTTCATATATATAAATAATTCGTAATGCCTTTTTGCAATCATTGAACCTTATTAGCATTAAAAACTAGCAAATATCATGTTTGCACTTCTTGAGAACTTAACTAAATGAAAATTTGAATCTGTCAACGCATCTAAGCCATATCGCATAACTGTCTAAAAATTAAATTAAAAAGTTACATTCACATAATTATAAATGTACACAATATAACGTTACTTTGCGCGCGTCAAAATTATAGCTGTCAATCTATTCGCATTTAGAAATTTGCCAAGAAAGTGCAAACTGTCATATCTGCGAAGATCTACATCTAAAACTTGATGCAAACTAATGGAACATAGATTTCCTTGGTGATGATGATGATGATGATGATGGATGCAGAAAAACAATGTGTGATTACCGAGCCAATTAAATGAAATGATTTTGTTTAAACAAACAAATATCATGTAATATGTGCATTATGAAGTGTTAAAAATGACTAGAAACAATGAGTTTATTCAATTTTAAATCGTTTACTGAATTCCTCTTGCTGCTTTTCCCTCCATTCCTTCTTTGGCTTCATCCTCTTCAATTGACCATCCCTGCCATTAATGAAAAAAATATGCATATAATTATTTATCGAATATATATATAGATGGAGATGGAAAATATATATATTTTCCATTTCTTGTAAAGTATTTTTAAACTAATATCAAATATTACCATTGCAGATCGACGAGACCACCTTGCCGCGCTATCACAGATTTCACCCGATTCGCAAAATCGATGGCACTCTCCCCCTCCTTTCTATACATAGGAGGGAGATACCAAACATCGCAAACTATCGCCCAGCTCGACATCATCATATACAAATATTGTATCATCGAATATCGACTGCTATTCCAAAATGCATCGCCAAATCTTGGATCGTACTATATATTTAAAAAATAAAGAGTGAAAATTTTGATGAAACATCATGGATACATATTTGAAACATTGTGCATTTAAAAAAAGAAATTACTTTTATGGCCACAGGATAAATAACGCTGTCCACTTCAAAACTGCCCTTTTTAAATTGCATAACTGATGTATTGTTGATACATGTACCCTCTGGAAAGATGAGTATTGGTGGATTTGTGGGATCTGATACATGCTTCTTTAATCTGCGCAAAACATAATTATAACATATTAACAACTATATTATGCATATTGTGATATAAAATATGACAAGAAAATGTATAATAGTGCTTAAATGGTTGCACCTCTTTGCAACTGCTTCTCTGTCTTTGACTTCAGAGCGTTCAAACCATATATGTGGAGAGGCACGAGCGAGAGCTCTTTGTAATATTCCTAAGAAACCACCATGTCTCTGACCTATCTGTAATAAGAAATGTAAATAAGGTGAGTTGATCTATATTTAAAATTCCATACTGCCTTTCAGAAACTGTACACTGCCTTTGAATTACAGATATTGAAGTCTGCATTAATAATGCATTAAGAATTATATCAATAATTTAATTAATTATAACTACTTAAAAATATAGAAAAATAAAACATCTTGCTTTTTAAAAATTCGAAACGGAACTTAATATTTAATTTCATTTAAAATTTAGTTTTTGTATGTCTAATATCATATATCATACATTATAATAAATGTTGGCTTTTCATTAAATTTTCACTAAGGAAATCAAACGTCTCAACGAATTTATAGTCATCAAGGAATATACAATTTCTAAAACATTTTAACACTATACGACACTAAATAACAAGGCAATGGAATTATAAAGTAACGAGATACGCGAGCATGCTTTCGCAGCTACGAAATAACATCCTTCTAAGAATGTTACACAACCAAACCACAAACAAAGCAAAAAAGGACATTGTACATGTGCCAAAAAGCAATTCTAAATGGTGTGATATTCATAATCGAAGAATAACATACCAAGGAATAACAATTATCACACATGAGTACGAGTACATCAATGGGAGACGTGTGATTAGCAACACATATGCCTCTGACAGGTCGATTCTCTGGGTTGTTGTATGTGATGACTGAAGATAGAGCACTGGATAAGACAGCAAAGCACATTAGGGAGACTTTGTAGTTCAGCCACCGCTTGAAGCTACCCTCGGGGACGTAACCCACTACTGCAGTGCACACTGTCAGCCACATCACCTGTAAACCACAAGCTTTGCACCTGAGAAACGTGGGATTCCCTCTCTCTATCGTTGCTGAGTAGGTACTACCTGTAAAGCAAAGTTACAGGATACGTTACCTGTAACATTTACCAGTAATGCGCAACAAGTTCTGTAATGCCAGTAACAAATATCCGATCTTCAGTTGTATACGAAAGTAAATTAATTAGAATCACGTTGTTTTATTACATGGTATAGATATATGAAGGATTATGAGATACTTTTATATCTATCATTTAAAAAATACGCTATATATATA
>NW_021851080.1:276619-287491 GCF_003651465.1 Formica exsecta
TATATATATATATATATATAGCCTATTGCGCGTATAGTGAGTAATTGAATGATAGGAATTATAAATATTACAGTTAATAAATGTTATAGAATATCAGAACTTTATCTCTATACGACATTCCCAAATACGATAAAATAGCAAAATTGAAACAAACCATGCTATAAACATTGACAGAAGAGAATTATATTCGTGACGATAAAAATATGGACACAATGATAATATAATGACTTGCTTAAAGCTGTAAAGCAAGCTTATATATAAATATTGTCTCATCCACAGCATATTACCAAAGAGAATGTCGTTAGCGTGGATAAGATGCAGATATCGAGAGTGGACGTATGATTCGCCACGCACACTCCTCCGTTTTTTGGTTTGTACTCTGGGTTGTGAATTGTGATCATACCCAAAATAGAACGTGACATTATTCTGAACGCAATAAGGGAGGCCTGGTTGTTCGCCCAATGTTTTACGCGGCCGTTCGATAAAAAGCCGATTAAACATGTTACGATTACGAGATACAGTACCTAAGAAGCTTTGATATTAGTATATATAGCAGCTTTGAATTTACGTTTGACTTACACGTCTTAATAAACTGTACAATGTTGCAAATTTAAAACATCTAAAAGTGCAAAAACATTAACTATTATGCATGTTTTTTTGAAGATATTACTCACAATCTAAATATTTTTTTGTTAACTAAAGGAAATTTATACTGCCAGATAAATACGGAACAGAATTCTTATTTTTTAAAACCGAGCTTATTATATATTTACTATTATTATTATTATTATCGTTATTATATATGTTAATTATATAGCGCGCATATAACATATAAAATAGTATTGCACTTACCCCTACAAAGCAAATAAATATCCTTAAGGGCAGAAGGAAGCAATAACGCATGACGAATCCGAACATCCATATGAAAGTTAACTTCCAGGAAATAAATTCATAATATCTATTCGTTCGTGTTAATAGATTCCAGTTCTACATAAAAATGCAATAACAAATTATTCAAAGACACGTAAATTTATTAAATGTACATTAATCAATAATTATTATGTAAATATCAATTTATGCTTTTAGGCACAATCGAGAAAGCATTACCTTAAGTTCTTCTGCTTCAAATCGCGATGTCACTTCATCCTCTATGATAGCTTCAACGCCCGCTCTGATGTAGTCCAGGCAGCTTGTTGGCGCAAATCCGGCTTTTAGTGTTTCAAACGAATTTTTGTGATCTAGGCTGTCCTAAAACATATAAAAATAATTGAAAAAATATTTCCAATTTGCATAAAATTTGACAAAAGTATATACAAAAGCATAATCTTATATATTTTTTTTACTCTATAAATTTACCTCTTTGACTTCATCGATCGTTGATGTTTTTTGTTGATCGTTTTTTAGATTCGATTCTTGAACGTGATTCTTGTGATTGTGCATTTCTGGCTCTGGGACTAAGATGAAGTCCTTCGATCTGGCTATCACCGAGTTGCCCGCACACCCATTTTCTGCTTTTGTCGATGTTATTGTTGAATTTTTTTCCATGATCGTCGGTGACTCGAATCCCTCTTCTGTACTAAGATTTTCATCTGCATCCCGATTACCATTTCTCTTCTTTACATTTTCTATGTTTTGTCTGCCGTACTGTAACACAGTAAAGTGGCCGTTCGTAAAATATGCATGAATTTATTACGTCGATTATTTCTTGCATCATTATCGTTTTTTTTAACGAACAATTATAGTTTAAAGGTCGCAAGGCATTTACATCATCACTAGTACTAATAATTTCTCTTTCTTTTTACGGACTTTTATTCTACGCGTGATATAATGGAAGACATGTACCGTTATTATTATTCAAGAAACTGAGATTGATTTGATTAGTTAAGATTGATTGGATTAAAATACCACAATTCAAAAATAAAAATAAAATAGATTGAAGAAAACTATAAATCAGAATCTCTCTGAATTTATATGCCTTTAAAAATATGGTATTCGTAACGATATGCATCTGATTCCATTATTATGAATACCTGCGATTGCAATTTAAGGAGGAATAAACCAAGGAGAAGCCATTCTATGGAACATTACGTAATAAGAAAATAACGAATACTTTGTTATTACAAGAGATAGGGGAAAATAGATGCACGCGACGCTATGCATTCAATAAGAGCATATGTTATTGAAGATTGCCATACTTAATAATCATACTTAGCTATCGAGACTTTAATCTTTGTTCACCCATCATAATGACAAGTCAACTTCGCAATGAATCATGATGCGTTATAAAGGGGAACTTCAAAAAGAAATCCAATGCGTGAACATCGTGTGCCAAATGAATATCTATCACTTTGATCAATAATATTTTGCAGATTGCCGTGATCGATTATCGTGCTATCTTTAATGTGAAGAGTATTTTGATACTTTAATAAAATAAGAGAATTTGATTAATTAACAATCATTTACTTCGAGACTGTATTATAATTTATTTGTTAAATATTTGATAATTAGATGTATTATATATTTCATTAGGGAAATGTAATGCTTGCTCGTATATAAATATAGAAAAATCAAAAATGATGTTTTAGACTATTATCTACACAAAGAACAAGTTTATTTATAAACAACATTTACAATTATTTATAAAGTTGTTTATAAAATCAATTTATACAAAAATTAATTTGTTGTAAACAAAAACAAATTTATTTTTCGTTATAAATTTCTAAAATTTGTGATTAAATTTTGATTTTAAATTGCAGGTTTAAAGCTTAAAAAGCAGTGATACAAATGATGCAAGCAATTATTCAGCACGAGTGCACCATGATGAATATTAACTTCTGGCACAAATGCACTGAGTCACTTTTACTTGCCTGTGTTCATTGAACTGGCATTTATTCAGTGCATTTGTACCAGAAATAATTAAATATATAATAATGATACAATCATAATTCCATCACCATCATATCATCTCAATCCAAATTATTATATTAATGAAATGACTTTTAAGTTAAAACATGAGTAATCGATTTTAACTGTATTTTTAGCATTTGATCGGCAAGTATGGTTTTGCATATGAAAATTAAAAAGAGATAATGTGTCAAGTAATATTTACTATTTTTCTGTACAAATTGCTAACACATTAAATTTATTGATGTGACAGCAGATTTGACAGCCATGCACAAATGTAATATGTCTCTACAAGAGCTGTGATGGAACAATAGTCAACCCAATAATGGTAAGTAATAAAGTTATTAAATAATTCAACCATTTTATTACTTTAAGTAAACTATGATTAATGTTTCGTTTGGTTCGCGAGTCAGTTTAAAAAGAAGATCTGAAGAATAAAGTAAATCTCGAGCTTTTATGTTAGTAATAATTTTTTAAAATCAATCTTTTTTCATATTTTGCGCAAAATAAAAAATTTTAAAATTTTAAAGAATAAAAATTGCAAAAGAGAGCAAGGAAAAAAGATAAGATGAGAAACGCTGTTTAACATAAATGCCTCAATATTTAAATGATCGTGTTCAGATTCTAGATTATCCTATCAATATTATATAATAAGATATCTTTGAAGTGGTGTGATGTTTTACTTTTGTTACCAAGAAACTTGATATCGGAATTGAAGTACATTTAAAATATCAGAGTGCACGTGATTGCAAATAACAAGGCACATTTAGGCTCGATGCTAATTACATGAATCATTTTTACATCAATATATTTTATGAGAAAAAATTTAATCCAAATTCCTCAGAAAATCTGTCATTACAATTGCAGTAGCGTGAGATGCGAGACATATATGCTTGTACTTATCATGAAAAACTTCAGTATATGTTCCTTCCGCAATGTAATTTTATTGTTAATATAAGTCTTTTAATATGAACAAGAGTCTCTTACGTTAGTTGACATTAATTATTGTATGTTGATCATTCGCTTCTCATGTTAACGTTTCTGTTACCACGTTTCGTGTACATATGACATCTCAATTTACATAACAGGTTAATGCCATACACACACACACACACACACACACACATGTGCAATATACAATAATAAACATTAAGATATATATCGCGTATTAATTTAGAGATAAACGGCATAGTCAGAAAAAAAAACTTCATATATCGTTTTAAAAAATATATTGCAAGAGAATTATTTGCATCAGGCATTTCTTCACGATTTTTATTGATAATAATAACGTATATTTTATAACTTATAGCTACTCCATCGATTGGGTGCAAACAATTTGTAAAAGAAATAACGTGAGTTACTTAATCGCCATTTAATCGATACTTCACATGTTTCAGTGCATGAATCGCAGCTTCAATATATCTGATGACTGACGGCACGTGATGTCAACGTGTGAGAAAGCATCCGGATCACGCGGCAATATGTTCATGGGCTTTCTCCCGAGAGAAATAGACGAAGCCTCTCACTAGTAATCGAAAACGGAAATTCAGATAATTCGTAATCGCCAATGCTGCAAACGCACACAGACTTTATTTTTATTTTATTTATATATTTCTTTTTAAGAATTTTTGTTTTATAAATCCATACAATATATCAGTAAAAATTAGAAAATATTCCACTTAATTTTGCAATAAAATAAATTTCCAAGTGCATAATTTCTAACGATAAGTTAATATAATATAAGTTTCAGAGTGTAGTCTTTTACCGTTCCAAAGAAAATGGACTTCAAAGATTTCAAATTTTAAAATAATTCTTACACGGAAAAAAATTGCTGTTGCTTCAATTAAAATCTACGCCACGGGCTGCCACACAGACATACATAATTCATTCAATGATATTTTTATTAGACCAAATCATTCAAACATGTATGTCTCAAGGTAATCTTGTTATAAGTAATAATACCAACTTAATTGATTGCAAATGATTATGTATGTAAGTTCTAGAATACTATTTCCATAATGACATATGACATTGAAAATATTATCGCAGATGATATTTTTACAAGTATATCAATACATTGAAATAATAATAACTAACATCGTTTTGTATATGAAAAGTAAAACGACAAAGTAATTGAAATTATAGAATAATTAATTGTTTGCAGTATAAATTGTATTGACTTATTAATATCAGTTCACTTAATAAATGCAAATGCTTTAGCGATTAATTGCTCGAACAATCAATCGATTGTAAATATAATTAATAATACCATCGTTTCGTTGAGCGAACTTTGAACTGATCATTATCATTTGATAAGTACGTATTAGATATCTCTCTTATCTGCTTTTAATACCTTTATAAAAAAACAACTACAAAAGGGTCAAAGATCTTACAATAAATAATGTATTGTAGATTTTAATAGATACATTTCTTTTATTCAATGAATTTCCAAGTCGAATCGATTATGCCGTAATGCACTTCAATAATGTTTCCTCTGTCGCAATATTATACTTCCAATTTAAAAAAAAAAAAGAAAAATACATAATATAATAATTTTATTTGCAACGCATGCAAATAAAATTATTTTGTGATATTGTGTTTCTTATGCAACACAATTTGTATATTTTCGCAATTCCCTATTGCGATAAATTTGATGAGAGATCTAGATAACAAGAAATTCAATATATTCGTATATCTCAGAATGCTTTTTATAGTAGACAAAATAAATCATATCAATGATAGAAGATAAAATAAATCATATCAATGATAGAAGACATAGGAGTTTAGGCGAATCTAGGTTACATTTTACAGTCTATAGATCAAAATAGGGCGCTCATGTAGATCTGTGTGTGTGTGCACAGATTCTATAGACAAAAATAATCTCCCTATCTTCGGTAACACTGGTGGGTATGTGTCAGTTGAGGATCATAACCCGAAATACAATCACGCTTCATATATTATTCATAAGAGAAAACTCATTTAAATTTTGAGTTAGCGTAAGATTTGCATTGAAATAAAAAAATATATCTTTATTATTTATATATATTAATTCTAAGATATAACAGCTAACAATCTGGTACTTTAAATAATTCCAAATAAAAATGTTATATTAATATCGATTCTTTTTTAACATTGATTCTTAATCATTATACAATAGAAATGTATCGATCTCTATTAGATTAACAAAATAGTAAAAAGATGATCTTATATTAAATTTCTAATCTAATATTTTATTTTAATTAAGAATATCATAACACCTACAGTTTTGCAATTACATAGTGCAGAGCTTTTTATATTAAAATTTTAAAAGCTTCAAAGATAAAAGTAGATAAGAAAGTTAATTTTGTATTTAAATTCATCTTTATTGTTATTTTTCAATTACTCTCAAAAATTTCAGGGATATTTTAATAGAGTTTTACTTAGCTGAATTCTGTTTATCGTGAAATCAAAGTGATAACACGGCTGTGATAAATAGAGGCCGTGAGGTACAGTAATCATACAAAAATAATTTGTCCCGAGAATGAACGCCTACACATGGCCGATTTGAGATGAAGATCGTTATCGCTATTTTCTTCGAAAGCAAGAATATCTAGCCTGATAACAAAAAGTTTGCAGAATAAGACTGCAAATAAAGTACATCGAGTGTTGCTCCGATTATCGCGATATACAATAAAAAACAATATTTTGCAATTTAAGAAAAATATGCACATTGATCGTCCAAGTGTTGGCGAAATTTTTGGCAAGTACTCTTTTCGAGACAGGCACTAATAATAAAATTTTGATATTCTATTTTTCTACATTCTTCTTTACGTGAATAATTTCACCATAATTATAAATAAATATACCAGAAATTTTATTTTTTATTTAGTATAATACCAATTTTCTGTTTTCTTTCCCGAGTATTTAAAAAATTGAACAAAAACTTAATAGTCAAGATAATAAAAAGTGGAAACAAATAAGATCCCCAAAAGTAGCAGTTCAACTATAAAAATGTGATTTACGCAATTATACTTTAAAATATTATACAGTAATAAAAAATTAAGAATAAGATAAATAGTTTTATATCTTTTTGTTGAATAATGATATATTAAAAAAAAAGATCCCCCTCCCCTTAAATTCCTTTGCTAATATCTTAAACAGATTTTATTGTTAAATCGAAATGAAGACGCGAAAAAATATGAGATTATATAAACAAATATTTTTTTAAATAAGTTTACATTTTACATAAACGCGCGTGATTTTTCCTCGTTAGAAATATTTTAATTTGAAATATATTTTTTTAAACATAGAAGTTTTCATATCAATACATAAATATATTATATAAGAACGCAAATTTATTCTGCATATTGCGTATTTCGTAACTTTTGACTGGGTTTGATGTGTTCGACTAGATTTTGTTAAGATGTCTACGATAACATTCATTATATTCATGATACGTGTCTGGACATCAAATTAACCACGCATACTTTACAAATCGACCTTTCATCGAAAGTAGGATAATATCAATAACGAAAAGTTATTCACGTATATAACTTGGCGTCACAGTGCAAAAAGTCGAACTAAGGTTCAAAGTACTGGTAGATTCTTAGAATGATTTCGTATAAAAAAAAATATCAAAAAGTTACGTTAAGTGAAGTTTTCTTCGTTCTTATCAAGCATTATGTTTGATTCATGAGAATCCGTAGAATTTCTTCCAACTGTATAACTTTAATTGAATTGAACAAATTATGCTAATATTTAGTACAAAATAAATGTAAAAGAATAATCAAATTACACCGAATTATGTGCTGAATTAGCAAATCGAGACAGAATTATATTTGTTGGATATACATGTATATTACGCGTTTTCTCTGCATGTACTATAGCATTCCAAGCATTTCACTTATGTTAGATCTTGCGAAATATAACCGATGACTCGGGTGAATCTCTCAACTATAAAAATAAAATAATATATAGTATATATTATTTTCACTTCTGATGTCATTAATTGCACTATGTTATAAGCTATCGCGGACCGTTATATCGATTTTACTAGACTTTAGCATAGACACGTACTTTGTATGATCAATACACTAGACATACATTAAAAATTAGAAAAGTTTGTTCAATGTACAAGTGAATGTAAAGAATTATACAAATATTTCAAATCCTAAGAATCCCAAGAAATTCAATAATTAAAAAATGTTGATTCTTTACTGATATTATATTTAATTATGGTACCAGGAACGAAAAATTATGTAAATGTTTGTCTCTAAAAATACATCGCAAGAAATTAGTTTTTTCCCTTATCATCATATTATATTTGGCAATATACATATATAGATTGAAAAAAGATAATAAACATTTTTTTCGATTCGTGAATAAATAGCTATAAATTTTAATAAATTGTCACATTTGTTCAGTTTCGCTAGAAATGTAAGGCAGATATAAATTGAGTTATATGTGCATTTATCTAATACAGGATACTAAAAGAAGAGTTTTCGATATATTTTATAAATCCATACTATCACAAACGCGAATTGTAATGTATGAAAAAAATAATTTATTTGAATATATTTTGTAAGATGATACTAAAAGAAGAGTGTTTTCGATATATTTTATAAATCCATACTATCACAAACGCGAATTGTAATGTATGAAAAAAATAATTTATTTGAATATATTTTGTAAGACAAAATAATTCACATGATTTCTCGTTTCTAATATCATGATTTAATATGACTGTAATAAAGAAATAGGAGATTTAAGCATCTAAAATATGCAATAGAGTTAGCAAGCACTAAAGTTTGCAGATTTTCCCATCCCCTCATATTCGATTTATTTAATGTCAACAAGTTATTTCTGTGATTTTCGTAATTATTTTGGCAAATTTCATTTACTAACTTATTTCTAATTTTAGGTAACTATTTTAAGGCGCACTGTATATAAAAATTCACATATACTTACATCGAATACTAAAATATTTTCATCGAAGTCACAAAGTCATGTCGAAAATACACACAACGCATAACCACGTATTTTCGTTAATTGTTTAAAAGCCAAGTTATATTAATGTATGATAATGAAATTTGCCTTATTCGTTTATTAAAGATAATTTGATGAGCTATTTTGTGATACCAACCGTTTTATTTATAGAGAACAGTTAAGGTTCGCGCGTTGTGGTTTAATAATTTTAGAAAATTTCCGTAAATGCAATTAGTTTGATATTTCTTTTGCATCACACTGATATATTAATCAAGCTACTTGTTGATCATAACCTGTTCGCTTAACTTTCTTTCATGTAATTTCGATCATATTTATAATAGAATTATTTGCAATTTTTAAAGAATAAAAATAAAATAAAAAAAGACGCACACACACATTTATCAAAAAAAAGGCAAATAAATTATCAATAATTGTAATTTTATCGGCTCTATATAATTGGAATTTTATCGGCTCTATAACTATATTTATATATTAAAAATAAAAATAAATTTAAAAAATAGTTATTGTAATTAATAGCCCGGTTAATGAGAATGTAACATGTGCAGAAGTGAAACGGAAATGATGAATCAATATGATGCCATGAATGGACGAATCAGACACCTACGTGTGATATATAAACATCTTATAATATTTTAAATATTGACACAAACATTACATTAGAGATATCTGAAAATACAAATGTATGAGTTACGATTTATAAATAATAAATCTGATTTCTGATATTAATAAAAATTAAGAGATTATTCTAACTTTAATAATAAAATACAAAAAAATCTGATGCATCTAACATCTCTAAGCTTTTTTTACTAAATAATTAAATTTAGGAATATTAAGGATAAATAAAAAATAAAATTTTTATTATTTAATAATAATTTAATCAAACATTATATTTTTTTAATTTAATATTTTTAATGATATAATTAAACTTTAAATATTTACAAAACTTTAAATATTTAGAAATATTTAAATATTTCTAAGTTTTATAAAAATTAGAAATAGTGTTACATAAATTAAGCTTTCTACATCATTTTATTAAAGTTGACAATGGAAGAAATTTTTTATTAATTTAGCTTCTGCAAATATATGTAATTAAGAGAAAGTGCGCAATATTCGGCAATTTTTGTTGGGAGAAAGTGTGCTTTCAGACATCATTTTTATCATGTAACAATCCATTCAGACATGTTAACATTAATGAAAATAGTTCCACAACAAAGGTTACTTTTAGCATAATTTTTAATAACTGCTTTATTCGCACACATTAATTATTATATGACAAATTATTAATTATACCTCGTTAATTAAAATTTAATGTATAACTTTTGCAAATGTTATCAGTCTTAAATGTCTTTTATAATATGAGATAAATATTTTTTTGCATTTAAAACTGAGTTTTTTTTAAATATATTTTTTATTATATTTATTTATTTTCTAATATTACGACTGCTTTGTTGATTTAAAATACCCAGTTATTGTTATTATCGTTATTAACATCCATATATGTATAACCAGAAATTAATTTTTGATAAAAGAAACTCCTCCCACACACCAATCTATTCCGCCTAAAAATAAATCGAGCCCATGTAACGTTAAACAATATTTCTCGAGAACGAGATTTTTTCATAGTTTATATATTTTGAAGTTGCAATAATAAGATAAATAATATAAAGTATAAAAGGTGTATCGCGCGTGTTAATTAAAACTAACAAAGGTCAATTCGTTTGTGCGACTCAACTGCATCAGAAATTTATTTCATCGCTGAATTATAAATATGATAAATGATAATTCAATTAAACAACTTTGTTTTCATAATATAATTCTTTCCCATTAGTTGCAAAATTCTGGTGTTCTATGATTATTATTAATATCTAACATATTTAAATATGTCTAAAAAAGGCAATTTTTTGCATTGACATTGTGCGCAGAAGGTTACCCGATTTGCATTCAATACACGTGTCCTAAAATACAAATACAGGAAACGCTCTT
>NW_021851080.1:287810-297039 GCF_003651465.1 Formica exsecta
CTCTTCCGGCGAGAGAGAAGAGGAGCGGTTGTACAAACCGAGACCTCACGCGATGACGGTATGTTGCTGACATGTTTTCGATATCGCAAAAAACGCATTTTACATCACCGAGATGATTCGGGAATGCCGGTTAAATTCGAAATTTTCAACAGAATATCATGCTCGCATACTCACCTCGAAGAGGGCCAGCAACAGCTTGATGTACAGCCTACGTACACCGAGAGACTTGCCGATGGAAGCGAGGAATACAATCGCCAGCAACAGCATGAGGAAGGGTGTCAGTAGCAAGGAAAACGCGAACGACATCACCGTCCACAATGACGCCATTTTGCTTACTGCCGAGAGCCGAGAGCATCGACGCGATACCTCTTTCCTGCTCTTTCCTGCTCTTTCCCCATCTTCCCCACTTCCCCATCGAAAGAAATGCATGAAATCAGTATATTCTAGATGAGATACTCGGCAAAAATTTTTGTCGAAATGCGCCATCTATGAGTAATATCGCGAACGACGCATCTCTGAGAATAAAAATATTTTTACAAACCTCTAATCAACTTTAATTTTTGTGATGACATTTCAATATCAATATATTTTTGAAAAATGAAAGAAATTGTTGATGTTAACGGCATTTTAATGCACAGGTTATAAAATTATTTTCCAGACAGGAGATGCATGGAAGAAAAGTTAGAGAAAAATATAATCATATCTTTATATGCAAAAGTTTTCTTTTTTAAATATTACTTTTTCATAAAAAGAGATGTTTTACCTTGTCCGTTTTATCTTTAGATTTCCCCAAAGAATTTAGTGAAGATTGCATATTCGTTTTGTTTAAATATATTATTTTCACTGTTATAATAATTATTATTGTTACTCAGTCCAAATTATTTAATTTAGTCGATATATAATCGCACAATTAAATATTGAATAAAATAGCACTCTCTCCCAGTCGAATAATTGAAATGTGCGCGTGCTTTATTTGAGCAGACTCACAAATACGTCAAGTGATCCTTATCCGCGAACAAAATGTCGACTGCCGAACTGAATCCGAGACCTTTGCGGGTTTCTCCTTTTATTAAAGTAAGACAAACAACTTTTCATTATCGTATATATTACTCTGTATCTTTATACATTTTATTTTACGACAATATATTTTTCACTTGTAGCTTTCCTAGTAAAATCTCAGTACCTTCCGTCTTGACCAAAAATTGATTTCATTACATAATTTTTCTGTCGTTTTATGAAAATATATGGAATGATAAATACATGTAAAAGATGACAGTGATAATTTTACTGTTGTCACGGCAACTTGTAGTTTCAAGTTTTATCTAAGAAAAGTATCAATGTCATTCCTTAATTTTCTAACCTGAAATGAACTTGAAATGTCTTACATGAAATCATATAAGAGACTTTCGTTAATATTGCATTTAATAGTTTCTATAAAATTCCGCTGTCTTTATATATTTAGAACTAATTAATATATATATTAATAAATATGTATTTTATTTTGTATAGTTTTGCCGCTGGAGTTTGCTTTTTACTGGAATTGCTTATGGTGCATATCATCAGCGGAGATTAAGTAAAAGAGAAAATGCTCGTAGAGAAGAGGAATTGAAGCTTAAACCAATCCGCGATGCCAAACTAGCTGAGGAAAAGAGACTTGCCTTATTAGGTAAAACATTCAATTATATAAATATATATCTGTAAGAGATATATATATATACACTTGATAAAGTAACATTAAATGTTATAAACATGAATTTTTTATTTTTTTTTCAGCCGAGCAAAAAATGTTTGACGAATTACTCAATCCACCCAAAGCAACATAAACTTAATTTGTTTGACATTAGTATATATGTTCACAAAAATGTTGATTGATTTATATATCTATAAAACTAGTCGACACACTGTTCCAATATCATTATCATAGTCACAGATGATAAACTCTACATTGTACAAAAATATCAAATAAAGATCTGTGAAGAATATATGTATTATATATAAATGGCCTATACACACATACAACTTGTGCTATACACACATACAACTTGTGTAGAATAAGATTTGATGATAAACATCGTATATTACACATAACATGCTTGAATTAGAATAATAATAGGCAATATTGTATATATTCTCTTTTACAAAAAAAAACCGCCCGAACAGGGACTCGAACCCTGGACCCTCAGATTAAAAGTCTGATGCTCTACCGACTGAGCTATCCGGGCTGATATCTAACTTCCTTTAAATGTGTTAGTTACATTAGATATACACTTAATTTATAATATTAAAATGTTTTCTATTGCTTTTTCCCCCCTAATAGCAAATATATTTTAATTTTTTTTAATGGTATAGAAAGATCATATTTAAAAATATATAATTTATAATGATTAAATTTTACAAGATTTCTAAAAAATAACCATTTATAGTTAGATTTTATAAAAATTAATATAATTTTTGAAGACAAATTAAATAAAAAATAAGATACATTAGAACTTTTTAATAATAATAGCAATAGTATAACTAATATTTCGATATTGAAACAATTCTTATTTTTTCTTATTTTCTTGCTCTTATATTTATAATTTAGTAAATTTAAGAAACTATATAGTTTTTCATATTCTATATAAATATGAGTATCATATATAACATAAATAATATTATTTTACAATTTACTTATCAATTGTATTGCTATCAAGATAGTTATCAACTATGTATGATCTTTCTATTTCTATTTGATTTACATTTATGCATATATGCAAATAGGAAAGTAAATTTATATAAAATAGACAATATATATATAATGCATTAACCATTCTTTTGCAATATTCAATATAGTATACATATCACATTAATAACATAAAATAGAGATATATATTATGTTAATGTACAAAAATTATTTGCTTGTTTAAAAAATAATTAAACAGTCTATACATCAATATATACCATTATATAAAAATATATTATGCTGAAATAGACAAATAAGAAATCACACATTGGTTTTTAATATAAAAATAAGAATGCGTGTGTGTTTTAGAGGACTGGCCTCTGAACATATATATGATTCCTTTTATATGCAACAATAGAAACTAGATATTGTCATAAATGCTTAGAGATTCTTGTTCCCATGAATTTTATTTGTTCCACATTTTTAAGCTGCAACCAGTTCCGTTTTATTGTCCTTAGTAATGAGTTGCAGAAGAGAACCATTAGTAGGCCGATCTTGATTTTGAGACCATTTCCAAAACAGACTATAGACAAAGATAAGCTTATAAACCTCAAATTACATAAGATATTAATTTTTGATGTGACAAACTTTATCTTACTTTGATATAAAATCAAGTGGAGTCCATGTGCTTGTATCAGCTTTCGGCATCCATTTTCTATTCATTGGCGTATCTAAAGTAATAGGTAGTATACAAGCTACCAAACTATTGGGAGGAAGACCGCTATCTTTAGCTGCTAGAGATTTTGTCAACTGATGAACTGCTGCTTTTGCTATACCATAGCCAATCATACCTGGTTGAATAGAATTGATTTTTAATAAATGTAACAAGATATATATATATGTTAGCATTCAGCAAAAGACCTGGTGTTTCTCCCAATGCTGCCTTTGCACCAGTTAATGAAAGAAATCCTCCTTCCTTCAAGTATTGAGTTGCAATGCTAGCGGCTATAATGGAACTCCAAACACTTTGTTTCCACATTAAATCATTATTCTTTATAAAATCTTTATGCGCTGCATTGCCACCAGCCCATCCTCCTGCTACGCAAATAATACCATCGACTTTTTCATCTTTCAAAGTATCATTAATCTGGGTCAGAATTTCTGTTTGCTATACAATAAGAAATTAATGTCAACTGCTTTGATATTAATGATATGACTGTAAATAATAAAAAATTACCTGCTGCTGCCAATTATGGTCAGGATTTACAATCACACTTACATCAGCTTGTTCATTTGGCTTCATATCAATGGACCCAACCCACTAAAATTATAATACAATAAACACTGTGTTAGAAATTAATATTAAGAAATACTATTGCACAGAATGTTATAAAATATCATACTTTTCTTACAATAATGTGATTTATAATGTATAAAAAACTTTATTAATTATCCAATTCATAGAAAACTTATTTAAATATGCATGATTTATGTAAATGATTTTTATGTGATTTATCTAAATATATTTTTATATTACAGATACACAAGCTGAAGGAGCAACATTTTTATAAATAAGATGAAGTATGCAATATTTATGCTTTAGCATAAAATCTGTGATTTATCTAAATGCATATTCATTACAGATACGCAATCTGTAGAACGAGCAGTTGTGAAAGGTCTTACTTGACTGTTATTACATACAGTGACCTTGATACACAAAGTTTTTATCCTACATCCTTCATACTATCTTCTATATATACACATGTGTATCTAAGAGAAGGATACGTAAATATAAGTACATATATAAAATTTGAATATATTACACAAAAAGTATGTGTCTCCAAATTAATAATTATATTAAAAGAAAAAAAACTATAATAATAAAAATTAAACTTTTGTATCTTTATTTCATTATTCGACGTTGATTATATTTAATCATGTACATATTTTCATTTTTGTAATATTGTTTAATAGAATATTGAAAAGTGTAACATATGAAATTTTATAAATGTCATGTAGTATAAAACGTCTGCCGATAAGATAACCACGCGATTAATTCAAGATTAATACGAGAGTAATGAATTTGTGAATTTCATTACTCACCCAATTTTGCGCTTTAAATTGCGATACGCAAGCCGAGCCGAGTGCACCCTTTCCCCCGTATACGATTATACGTCCGAGTACCATGGCCATTGTTCGATAAATGATACGATTTCGCGAGATCCGATACCGAAATTCTACGACTGCTGACGGAATGATACGAATGCCTCGGAGCAGCTGTCGGAAAGGAAAGGACAGGAAAGGAGTGATTGCCAGATCATTCCATAAACTATGCGTTCATAGATTGCCATCCGAATATTTAATATTTTTTTTTTTTTGTAAGCGACGCACAAATCTTTCGGAGTAAAAGCAATCGTAAAATCGAATAATGATAATTTCGCTAAGCGTGGTGACACAATAAGTAAAGATTGCTCATTAGAATGAGATTTTGTCATTGACAGAGACCATAGCTATGAATAGAAACATTTTAAAAATGAAATACTTCAACATAATAAATGTAATATAAATTATGATAATTTTGTATTTCCCGCCAAGATGGTGGCGTGTCGCTACAATCGGCGCAGTAGGCGACACGCAATTCTACGTCGGGAGCAAATGTAGGATCGGTCTAATGTGACGTCACGTTCGTCAGCCTAGTTGGGTTAGGTTTTACGCTGGATATTCTAACGAGAAATTTTTTGTTTGACGATTGATGTTTTCTCCGTGTCCGCCGTAGTTGAACGACGCCTAGTGTACGCGCAGTGACGGTCAGAGCAGTCGCGTTTCGCAGAGCAAACGATCGCGAGGGGCTCGCGGAGTTTGGCGTATATGAGATTTTAAACGGAAAATGAGTCGACATGAAGGTACGTACGTACGTGCGCTGCGCTCTGACTCAGCCCACGGGACGATCCGCGAAAAATACGCGGGATCGTCGGCTGCGGCGAAGCGGGCGTATCCGGGCATACGAGAACGTTCACCGGGAGTCCTTGCGGACTCGCGACGGTGTTCGATCGAGCCGCGGGGACGTCTTTTTAACGCATAGGACACGTCCCGCGAGCTCCCAAATAGCCGAGCGGACCTAATGTCAGAGGCCAGATGGCAGCACGCGGTGAAAATTCACACGAATTTCTGCGAATTTGCTACGTTTTCCCGGATGATCTCGCAGAATTCACGACAATGTTCGATCTCTGTCTGCTCTGATCTGCCATCCGATCGTTGATCAACGTGTCTGATCAGCTGTCAGACCGTTCTATTCCCTCAGTCGAGTCCTCTTTCAGAACACTTACAGCCCTCTTATCCTGATGATGATGATGATGAGCCTTTCCTTTGCAGAACATATTGCAAGCTTTTTCCAATGTTTTCACAGTTTCTTTGCATGAGATTATTTATACAAGTGATTAATAAAAGTTTCATGTAGTGAATCATGTCTTTGTGAGGACTCCTTGTTTGCTATTTCCTTGAGATCGTAGCATTGCTGGTTAATGTGTGTCATAAAAATAATGCTCCTATACAAGTCATATTGCTTTTAAGTTTCCGGTCTTTGAAATTATAATATAAGTGGAATTATGTTTTCTATTTATATATATATTTATGATACGAGAAAAGAAAATCTATATAATCTAAAGTATAAAGAATGCAAGAACTCGTATCTTGCCGGGTACAATATATGTACGCTATATTTGTTATATAATTATCATGTCTGATATATATAAAGATGATAAATATTAAATTGAACTAGGAACTTAGGAATTCTAATATTCATCATATATTGTTAGTTTTATTTACAGCATTTTTTTTATAAATTAGATACTATATATATTATATATACATAGACTTTGGTTGCTACTTTAAATAGATATATATGACAATTATTTTATATCTTTTTATAAAATGTAAATTAGTTATTCTCATGTGTGTATTTGTTACAATCAAGTGTAGCATATATATAATGTCTCAAATCTTGTTTTCCATTGTTGCAAGACTGTGACTCGCTTTGCTACGTATTGCTATTTATAGTTTTATAGTCATCTGACTTTTAATTCTTTATCAACAAGTTAAAAGTGTTCTTAAATTTCATATGATTAGAGTAAATTTTGTTAAGACTGTTAAATTTAACTTATTTTTTAAGTTATAACAGTATTATATATATTACTTAAAATATATATATATAAACTAAAATATTTAAAAGTTATAGAAATATCTGCACAATTTGTTCTTAAAGGTATTATTTATAATAAACTATTGATTAGTTTAATAATAATTAGGTTAATAACACAAATGTTATTAACTTTCTGTTAATTAGTTTTTTGCTCTTTTATTTACATATATTTTTTGTTACACACACATACACACTGCCTCTTCTCACAAAAAACAGTTTAAAGTTATTATTATTTATTATATACATATTATGTTCACTCTATTGCATTACTAAGAAATATATATTAATAAAACAATAGTGCAGTTTGCAAATATTAATACTTTGTAACATATTAGGTTTTATAATATTTGATATTCGAGAAATTTTAATACTCTATATGTTTTAATGCAGATTTTTAAAAAATTATTTGACATTGGTTACTTGTGTTAAAATTTCTCACTGTTTTAAAGTGAAATATATATATAAAGTTAACAAATGTATGACAAATTTATGACATGCTTTATGACTCCATATGTTAGTAGATTTTATCTTTTCTATTTTTGATTCATTATTACTTATTCCATGAAAAATAATAATAGAAAAACTTTTATTATTATATTTAACAATAAATTTATAAAAATAGATAGGTTAATAAAAAAGAGATTGGATGTAATGACAAATTAGAAATAATTGAAGCAATATTTAAAATTATGGAACTTTATATATGTGATATGTAATATATTTTATGCAGTATTTTCTTACGTATTAATTTAATGTATTTATTTTAGGGGTAAGCTGTGATTCCTGCTTGAAGGGAAATTTTCGGGGTCGTAGATACAAGTGCCTTGTATGCTACGATTATGATCTATGTGCCAGCTGTTATGAGGGAGGTGCCAGTACCACACGCCACCTCACAGATCATCCTATGCAGTGCATACTTACTAGAGCTGACTACGGTAAGGCGCTTATCAAATTAAAAATATAATATTTAATTTACTGATAGTAAACAAGTATTATTACATGCTATATACACACATATTAGCAAAGTAAGAAAGATTATTTCAATATATTAAATGTTAATTAATAGTTAATTATAGATAACAGAAAGATAAAGAATTTTGATAAGTAATATTTTTTTAATAAAGTAATTAAACAAAATTTTTTTTGTTTAATTATTTTTACTAAATTTTGCTTTAAGAATATTGAAGTTTGCAAATTTAGAAAGAAAAACATGTATTCTCTTTCCTTCAAGTTTTTCAAACAATTTATAGAGAAAAGAAAGATATATATAACAATTATTGAATATCTTAATTCATTTTTAAACGATTTTTTAATAGAATTATACTATGGTGGCGAAGGAGTGAGTGTGGAGCAGCCTCAATCTTTAACTTGTCCTTATTGTGCAAAAATGGGTTTAACTGAAGCTACATTGCAAGAGCATGTCGCTGCTGAACATCCTGATACTTCATTTGAAGTTGTATGTATATATTTTTATTTAAAATATGTATATTTATATATTTTTAAAAAGAGAAAGAGAGATTATATACACAAAAGTATAATAACTTTTGTACTTTTATCATAGGTTTGTCCAGTATGTGCAGCAGTACCAGGTGGAGATCCTAATCATGTAACTGATGATTTTGCTGGCCATCTGACATTAGAGCATCGTAGCGGACCAAGGGACCTGATCTCCTTCTTGGATGAACCATCTGCAAGCAGGCATGGAGTTAGGCGGATACCTCATCCATCTAGAGCAGTTGGCGCACCGCGTGCGCGTCGGTATGTAATAACATTCCTTTCTTTCTCTCTCTCTCTTTTTATAATAATTAATTTATTTATTGATGTGTATAATATATTATATTTATCGAATATTTTTGTCAAAATAATACTATACAATAATATATAGTACTAATAATATATAGTACTGTAAATTAAAATAAACTTATTCTCATGTGATTACTGCTTACCATTGTGTATAATATGATTATTATGATTATTATCTATCAACTTTTTCTTACAATCTATAAATTATCTTAGAAAATGTTTTATTAGAAAATTTATGATTAACAACAAGTAGTTTTTATCACATCGTTTTATCATCACCTCATCTTAAAAAATGTTTATTGGACTATCATTGGATCTGCAGGTCCAACATGCATTTCAGTTCATCTGGAGGATTAAGCCCGAGTAATCGGGAAGGTATAGATCCAATTGCGGAATTGCTGTCCCAATTGTCGGGAGTACGTAGAAGCGGAGGTGGAAGTGGACAAAGTTCATCGGCACCTTCGCAACTACAGCAATTACAAATGCAATTGCAATTAGAACGACAACAAGTCCGGGTATAAACGAATCTATTTTTTATTACACAAAATTAAATATAATTTGTATTA
>NW_021851080.1:297252-306484 GCF_003651465.1 Formica exsecta
TATATATATATATATAATCGATGTCATATATGTTTTCATGTTTAAAGTTAAACGTTTTTGGATTAAATGCATCATGCTATTAATTTATAACAGAATATATCATGTTCAGACATTAAAACTTATGTGACTCAAAGCTATGCATAATAGTTTAACAGATACAAACGTTTATCACAACAAGTGAAAACATGTTAAACATAAATAAAGAATAATGAAGAAATTATGAAGTATTAAATCAATCGTGATAAAAAATAATTTTGAAATTGCTCTCTAACAATCATGTTCAGAATATATATATATAGAGGTTATTCTCTCGCGTGTATTTTGTTTAAATTTTTCCACTCTTTGATACCGCATTATTTTTATTGATTATTGCTCTCAAAAATGCAAGAGTAGATACTTATAAATAAGAATGTTATAGAATGTTATTGAAGGACAAATAGAGATAAAATGAAATGAAGAATTATATAACAGAAACATAAATTGTTAAGAATTCTGATTAATTTTTGAATTTGATCTAAGCAAACTGATTTTGACAATGATAATGAATATACATATAATAAATATATGTATATAATAAATATATATATAGTAAAATATATAATACAATGCGTTAATAGTTTAAAAATTTTCAGCAATCTATTGTGCCAATACAGTAGGATATTGATGATTAATGCGCGTTATTTTACGTTATTAGTTAATGTCATTTAGATATTATATTCTCTCTCTCTCTCTCTCTCTCTCTCTCTCTCTCTCTCTTCTTTCCTTCTTCCTTTTTCTCTCTATATTAATTAAATATAATATACACACACACACACACACACACACACACACACACACACACACACACACACACACACACACACACACACACACACACACACACACACACACACACACACACACACACACACACACACACACACACACACACACACACACACACACACACACACACACACACACACACACACACACACACACACACACACACACACACACACACACACACACACACACACACACACATCATACATACATACATACATATATACATACATACATACATATATATAATTCTTTTTCATAAATATTTATTTATGTTTGATGAATTATATCTGTATAATTATTATTCATATTGTAATAAGTTTTTATTTTTATGCAAAAAAGAGATGACTATATAAAAATCACTCTTTTATGTCCAACAGTCTTTATAATGGAAGAATTAATAACTTTTTATAAAATAGACTGTATAGATATTAAATAAAATATTACTTCTCTAGGCTGCTAGACAACAACTCGAGCGATTACCTAGGAGACAGACACAAGTGATCGGTTCTGTGAGCGGTGGCAGTGGAAGTGCTAGTGGAGGCAGTGGTGGTCATTCTACTGCTATGGGAGCATCAAATAATGCCAATAGTAACAATAATGCGACCAATGTGTCCAATCCACCTGGTATACCTTCTATTAACTCACAGAACGTTATGTTTCTGTTACCCAGGTATGTTTTCTTCTTTTTATGTTTATATTTCTAAATACACATATATGTTTCCAAATTGCAATAAAATATAATGTTTCATTATTTCTTATATTAATATTAATAAATATGGTATTTAATATATATACTAATATGTAAATAAGTATTCTTAATTTCAAGTGCATTTTACTTTTGCAAAATATTAATTTGAATTGTAGTTATTAAGATATTTAAGATTGAATATTTAACCAAAAAGAGATAGTTTGGTCAAATTTTTGTAATAAAAAAAATATAAACGAAATTTTTTTTAATTTATAAGAGATTATAATGATTTGAAATATAGCTTTTTTCTGTCAATTTATAGAATTTTATAGAATTATGTGTCATAAATAATTGCTAAAAAACTATATTATTAATATCTTCAAGTATTTATTTTTAATAATGATGCTTCAATGTGCATTTTATCATGTGTAAGCACATTATGATTGTTATATGTTCATGTATGTGTATGTATGTGTAAAATTAAATATCTATCCACATAAACAGCGAAAAGATCAATATTTATATTTATTGAAGCGCTGTGAATATTGTAAAACTTGATTGTTGTTATATTTAATAAACATGATTGTTTCTTTTCACGTTTGTGTAGATGCATTACGACTACGCTGTCTGATTCACAATTGCAAAGTATTGAACGCGAGAGTGCAAATAGGAGTCTTTTTGCACGTGAACTTATCGTTGCAACGCTTTCTCAAACATTGTCAGAGTTGATGCAACAGCAATGTACCGTGCAAACGCCAGCGTCAAATGCGACTACTGCCACGACCAGCCCTGAAACACCAAATGCCAATACTTCCATCATCCCCATGAAGAAATTGAGTTTAGCTCAGGAAGCAAAGAGGGAACAAGCTACAAGTAAACACATAACATCTATGCAACAAAAGGAATCACATATTCTGCAGGCTGCTGCTGCTGCTACAACTGGTAGCATGGGCTCAGGTCTACAAAATCAGGGCTTACCCTCGAATCCTAATAACATTGCAACGCAAAATCCACCTATAGTTCAAACATTGATGCATAGTGTGTTACCTCAGCCATTGGTAAGCATCCATTTTTCTGGCATCTAATATATGTACAGTTTAAAGTATTTACTGTTTTAATTTATTAGAAAATGTATATGATAAAAGATGAAAGTAATATATATGATATATTTGAAACTCGATGTAGCTATATTTAATATTTATCTTTCCCATACAACTTTATCTCTTGGTTATCATATTTAAATTTAGCTATCAGTATGCGTAATGGTGGCTATGGAACGTTCCTCTTACTTTAGTGGCATATTATATCTAGTTCCATATGTAGTGTGTCAAAACTATAACTAATACACAATAGAAAATTACAATGCAATACACAAATAGTAACATCGAATTCTTATAGAGTTTTGTATGATGTAGGTACTGCAGCAACCACTGCCGCCACCAATTAGGAATACTGGTACTGGAACTATCAGGGAACCGATAGCAGCTCCGGCGCCCGCTTATGTCAGAGGTGGAGTAGGTTCTTCGCGTAGGAAGCCGGTTAGGGCCGTAGATGGAAGAAACCAATCTACGGAGCCACCACCCCCACACTAACCCCTTCTTAGCCTGTGTACCCACCCATCCTGATTCCTCACACAGGACCCTCTAGCACTAGTCCTAGCACTGTTTAGAACACCTCATCATTATTGTTATTATTATAATATATATTAATAATTATTCGAAACGCCCTCTCCTCCCTTCTTTCTCCTTTTCCTCCTCTTCCTCTTCTTCTTCCTCATCTTCTTGTGCCCTGCTACTATTACTATTTTCCTGAACTTTAATCTCGCCATCTATATTGTTATGTGACATGAAATAAGGGCAAGAGCTGATTTGCGCTGGCCACTGTGGCATATCTGTGGAATAATAATGTACATAACTCACTTCTTGCAGTCATTCTCGGAATATATAAAATTCGTTCGCGAATACTATTCTTCTTCGAACGAATCTTGCCACGTTCTTCCACACTGAAGTTCTACTATGGCGTTATATCTCTTATTCCCACTGGAGAGCAGGTGTTGGCGAATAAACATGCTGTAAAAAGAAAGACCTTATGAAGACAGCGACATTAGCGCTCATTGTTCAGTTATCAAAGTATAGAAGGATAGGGATGTATACACGAGAATATACTGTATTGTAACCCAGCAAATCTAGACGAATATGTACAGGAATGAAATTTTTCAAAATTACATTGTGTACATTATACATGTTTGCTGTTACAATACAAGTAAAATGATAAAAACTTTGTTAATTTATATACGCAGCATAAATTCTATCGAACAATCGACTGCTAATGTGCTATGTACTTTAAAACACGATATGCGTTCTCTTTTTCAAATAAAAATATACGAACGCCTGGGTTGGTCCGTAATATATTAACGCTTTTAAATTGTTAAAAACTAATCTTCAGATAACTTCTCTGGCGCACTAATAGTGGAAGATAATACACACAAAACTATTGTAGAGATAAATAAATGAACTGTCATGAATGGTATAACAGTGCAGAACAATGTTACTGCATATTTTTCAGATGACTACATAGATTTAAACCTCGTTATAATAGAGAAAGACTCCTCTGTATGCTTTACAATCAATAAATCATTGGTATAATGTATAAGAAAATATTATTTTATAATCTACAATTATTATTTGTAGCTAATATAAACTTCCATTATTTTTCAATTTGTTTTAAATAAAATTTATTCGTTGCAACACTATATGTCAAATAAGCGAAAAGTTTACGAGAAAAAAAAAAATGGAAAAAATACTGACAAAATTTTATATACTAGACTATCTTAAGTGAACAGATGTTTAATAGAATTAAATTTGATTTAGTAAATTGGTACTAGCGCGCGGACCATCCCTTGGCAATTATACAAGGCATAAGAAGATGATGTCATAAAGTGGAGAGAGATTACATTTAACTGTCATAAATTATTATCGTACGGCAACTTTATAAATTAATATTTCAGAATGGTTTAGCCTTTTGCGCTTATTAAATAGTATTAAATGTTTTATTAATATTTAATTAAATACTTTGTCAGAGATCATTGTTTTTCAGATTATTGTGAATTATGTAATTGTAGATCGTAATTCGATATAGTTGTGGAATAAACTTTTTTTTTTAAATTAATCACTCCATTTTAAGGCATTAAAAAAAAAATAACTGTAGTAATATTTTTAAGAAATTTTGTTTTCTCATAAAGCTATACTTGGGATATATATCTAATACATGTTTAAGAAGCATAACGTAAAATGTTTTATTGTGGATCAATCGCGGCAATAAAAAAAATCTTTAAATTTTTCTTTAAATTTTTTTGAAAGCGAGACATCTCGCGAGTATATTTAATATTTTTAATGAAAAATTATTTATTTCTTTTATTTTTTCTACACACAAAGGGACATTGGTAACATTGTATCAGAGTATGCATGTGATGCATTTGTAAAATTTCTACTCGGAGAGTAGATTTCAAAAATATTTGTATACATAAGCATTATTTGTCTTTCTCAAATTTTAATTGCTTTCTCCTCTTTTTCTGTCCCTTTTCTTGCATGCTCATTGTCGCATACATAATTTTCTGTCCTGTCATTAATTTCGTTAATTCAAATTATCTTTTGCCTACTATCCCGTGTGAGCGTGTATCAGCAAGATGTGGTGGTTCTGTGAAACGTGTAACATTTTATAAAAAAATGTGCAAAAATTAAATATGCACGCATCGTGTAGAGATCCGTTGAAATATTTAGTGTGTGAATCTATATATTATGATAGTATGAAATTCAGAGCTTGGTCATCTTATTTTCTGTGCGCGAGATATCGAGGAACTTTGAAACTAAAAATTAAAGAAATTAGGAGGATAAATTGTGTATGCAAGGAATGTGTTTAACTTTTAATTGCCGTTTCTTTGATATATTCTAATCTTCCTGGATGTTTTGCTTATCTCTTTATCTATATTCGACATGTGTACACTTTAAACGAGTGTTTTTTCGAATAGTTATTCACAATCTTGTACTTTGTGCTGTGTAATTAGTTGCAGTTTACGAAAAAATAGATCCGAAACAAATTAAACGGGATACACTGAATTGCCTTAATGCAAGATGCCTGAGAAATTAATGAAAGGGATCGACTACCCTCTTTGAAAGATGGATGTGTCTGCATTGCGAATATCTTGCGCATGATGCTCCAATGAAGTTAATACTGTACTGAGCTAATCTTAATAAACATATGCATACGTAAAATTATCAAATAGCGTATATTGTGAGCGGATTTATTGCATTATTATATATTCTGACCGAATCAATTATTTATTCAAATGGAATATACTATGACGATTCATGCCCAAACTGCGGAAGCCTGTATTTAGAAACGAAGTTTCTCGACTCCAAATCGATATAAATCATTTAATTGACTAGAAATTGCGTTTTTTGTTTAATTAGGTTTAAAAGCAAAACATTGCACACTTTATTTGTATTTAAGAAATTGCAATGATGTGTTCCCCTTGTTTCCACATCTCTAATCGAACTGTCAAATGTCAAATTTTCTATATACATACATTTTACATGAAATAATGTTTGAAAAATTCTAGATTTCACAAAAAAGCTATTTCAGCATCTTTTCCTAGTCATCTATATAATGATTGATCAAGATTCGTAGATTTTAGCAAACTATAAGAGAGACTTCAGAACTTATGCAAAACATTTCAAATTTATCAACGAATACATGCACAGAATAAAACAGAATTGAGCGTACTAACACCATTACAATCCTTAAAAAAATGCTTATGATATTTTCTTGCCTCATTTTCCTTATTACATAAATCATCTCCTTCCCTTATAAATATTCAATTTATATGTACTATATTTTATGTATCATTAATGTCTATCATATAACTAAATTATATGTTATGGTAAAAAATGTGATTAATTTAGTAATTATTCATAATTATCAATAATTATGCATAATAACCAATTAATCATATTTACAGTAACATATATATATATATATATATATATATATATATATATATATATATATATATATATATATATATATATATATATATATATATATATATATATATATATATATATATATATATATATATATATATATATATATATATATATATATATATATATATATATATATATATATATATATATATATATATATATATATATATATATATATATATATATATATATATATATATATATATATATACACAAGATGAGAGATGCACATGATAGCATATCATTCCCTAAATATACGTCATGCAATATTATATTTGCGCACGTGCCGAAGTAAATTTTATTAACGATACAAAATTGTATATGTGTAGTTGATAAAAGATTATGATAGAATTCAAGAAAAAAGCAAAAGAAGGTAGAGAGCTTAAAGGGCGAACATTAAAAACTGAATCATGTCAAATCCCTGATTTATTAATGATTGTATTACAATCTTATTAATATCTTTCTTTTTTAACGTTATAATCAATTATTAATGTAATAATCTTAAGGCTTGTGTATATCTAAATTTGCAGCCCAATATGGGGATGTCTGATTGTAATATATTAGACAATTATCAATCGTTTTCAAACAAAGGGAATGTCGTTGTAATATATTGCGTTATCAATGCGTATGAATGGAAATTAAGCGAGATCACGCTATCATTCGCAACAATTATTATATAAATATAAATGTGAGAATGATTTTAATATAATACATGCACATATTTTTCGTTGAAATACTTATTTAACATATTTTCGTTACGATGATAGCGCAATATGTTTTCATTAACATGAAATGAGAAAATCTCCGCAGTTATCTTTCTTATATTTCATTTCGTTACCCTTAAGGCGAGATTAATTTAAAAATCTTGTCATTATAATATAACTTTATTAATTAGTAAAGAGTATACAACATGTCTGTACGAAATGTCGAATAGGGATAATAAACGCATAGAGATAAATTTGAGGATAATATAATATGCCTCAATCTATCATTGTAAATTATAACGTATCAAATCGATTCATTATATATAATGCAAATCGGTATCATCCTTGTTTAGATAAAGAAACCAAAAGAACGGTTTTGCAAAAAGAGTATTAATTGTAAGTCTTTTTGTTTTGATTATGCTAAAAATCTGAACTCGTCGTAATTATACCGGTTTCGATTTAATTAGAAGTGAGCGATATTATAAAGAACTTGATATAGAAAAAGAATCATAAAAGTTAAAGAAAAGCCGTATGTAATAGATATGTAAAGATAGAAAGAAAAATGCTGATTTTATAGTTACCTAGTGCGCGATTCAATTTCTTTACAAAAAAATTTTAGACGCAATTTGCCGTTGTATTACTTCTTGGAAGAATCATGCGCTATATAAGACAGGAGGATATGATAGAAAAGAAAGTAACGAAGTTCTCTCGACTGGAAAAAAATCTATTTTTTCCTGTAAAACACAGGAAAGAAACATAAAAATGTATGAATAGAAAAATAAGACGTTTGTTTCTCATTTTAATGCGATAAATGTCTCATATAAGTATCTATCAAAGTATAGAAATCTATAGAAAAATATTATATTCTATATTGGCAATAAAGTTGATGTTTTTTGATAGATATTTTGACTGAAAACTTCCATTAAAAAATTATTTATTATCTATTATAAAATTATTTATTATATATAAACAATAACTCCGGTAAATACAATTTTACTATCACATTTTGACAGATATCTTGTATATGCGCAATCAAATTGAGACGAGAAAGAACAGAAGGAGATTTATGTTATTTGGATCTAATTTCATAACATAATTTGATATTAATTAATAGATCGATTTATGTCCCGATTTATACCACGGAAAAAGATGTTCGACATAATTGTTTTTACTGCTATGATCACGTTAAAACCCATCCGTTTTAGAGAGTAAATAGCCAAAAATCATAATAAGAAATTTATTAAATTTTATGTGAGAACTTGTGAAAATAATTATGGAAGATATATCTGTTCTTTCTATTTGTAGATGATTATTTAGGCGATCTAGTTGCATAATATAAGATACTTATGCAACTGGTGTTAAGAGTTTGCTTTTTGCGATTGTTACCTTTATTCCAGTGTAACTTAATTTTTATAAAGACGCCAATTAATTTATCGTTTCTTGAAGAGAGAATTTAAATATTTGATCAACAAGCGATAAAAACAAATTTTAAGCGATAAAATTAGAAAATCACCGATTAAGTATTGAATATTTTAAATATCGAATATATGAGATTTTTTTCGCATAGAATTTCGATCACAAGAATAGATTTCAGAGTTCTGAGCGATATGTCTTGCTAAAAATTTTTCTCTATTAAGGAGTACATAATTACACGCGCGAATTAGCATGGGGAAATTCTACATGGATTTTTACCTGACTTCTAAGATGATAACGCTATACGAATATGTATGAATACATGATTGCAATGAACAAAAGTGAGAGCGAATGAATAAATAAGATGGAGAAAAAAGAGAGGGTGCATTGATAATCGAAATCTTGTGCGTGATAGATACATTAAAAAGGAAAGTGTTGATTAATATTACTGCTAATTATTAATAGCAAAGAAGAGAGAGAATTTAAGTAAGGTCTTATATATATATATATATATATATATATATATATATATATATATTGGCTATGTTCGACTT
>NW_021851080.1:310692-313168 GCF_003651465.1 Formica exsecta
GTGGAATAAACTTTTTTTTTTAAATTAATCACTCCATTTTAAGGCATTAAAAAAAAATAACTGTAGTAATATTTTTAAGAAATTTTGTTTTCTCATAAAGCTATACTTGGGATATATATCTAATACATGTTTAAGAAGCATAACGTAAAATGTTTTATTGTGGATCAATCGCGGCAATAAAAAAAATCTTTAAATTTTTCTTTAAATTTTTTTGAAAGCGAGACATCTCGCGAGTATATTTAATATTTTTAATGAAAAATTATTTATTTCTTTTATTTTTTCTACACACAAAGGGACATTGGTAACATTGTATCAGAGTATGCATGTGATGCATTTGTAAAATTTCTACTCGGAGAGTAGATTTCAAAAATATTTGTATACATAAGCATTATTTGTCTTTCTCAAATTTTAATTGCTTTCTCCTCTCTTTCTGCCCCTTTTCTTGCATGCTCATTGTCGCATACATAATTTTCTGTCCTGTCATTAATTTCGTTAATTCAAATTATCTTTTGCCTACTATCCCGTGTGAGCGTGTATCAGCAAGATGTGGTGGTTCTGTGAAACGTGTAACATTTTATAAAAAAATGTGCAAAAATTAAATATGCACGCATCGTGTAGAGATCCGTTGAAATATTTAGTGTGTGAATCTATATATTATGATAGTATGAAATTCAGAGCTTGGTCATCTTATTTTCTGTGCGCGAGATATCGAGGAACTTTGAAACTAAAAATTAAAGAAATTAGGAGGATAAATTGTGTATGCAAGGAATGTGTTTAACTTTTAATTGCCGTTTCTTTGATATATTCTAATCTTCCTGGATGTTTTGCTTATCTCTTTATCTATATTCGACATGTGTACACTTTAAACGAGTGTTTTTTCGAATAGTTATTCACAATCTTGTACTTTGTGCTGTGTAATTAGTTGCAGTTTACGAAAAAATAGATCCGAAACAAATTAAACGGGATACACTGAATTGCCTTAATGCAAGATGCCTGAGAAATTAATGAAAGGGATCGACTACCCTCTTTGAAAGATGGATGTGTCTGCATTGCGAATATCTTGCGCATGATGCTCCAATGAAGTTAATACTGTACTGAGCTAATCTTAATAAACATATGCATACGTAAAATTATCAAATAGCGTATATTGTGAGCGGATTTATTGCATTATTATATATTCTGACCGAATCAATTATTTATTCAAATGGAATATACTATGACGATTCATGCCCAAACTGCGGAAGCCTGTATTTAGAAACGAAGTTTCTCGACTCCAAATCGATATAAATCATTTAATTGACTAGAAATTGCGTTTTTTGTTTAATTAGGTTTAAAAGCAAAACATTGCACACTTTATTTGTATTTAAGAAATTGCAATGATGTGTTCCCCTTGTTTCCACATCTCTAATCGAACTGTCAAATGTCAAATTTTCTATATACATACATTTTACATGAAATAATGTTTGAAAAATTCTAGATTTCACAAAAAAGCTATTTCAGCATCTTTTCCTAGTCATCTATATAATGATTGATCAAGATTCGTAGATTTTAGCAAACTATAAGAGAGACTTCAGAACTTATGCAAAACATTTCAAATTTATCAACGAATACATGCACAGAATAAAACAGAATTGAGCGTACTAACACCATTACAATCCTTAAAAAAATGCTTATGATATTTTCTTGCCTCATTTTCCTTATTACATAAATCATCTCCTTCCCTTATAAATATTCAATTTATATGTACTATATTTTATGTATCATTAATGTCTATCATATAACTAAATTATATGTTATGGTAAAAAATGTGATTAATTTAGTAATTATTCATAATTATCAATAATTATGCATAATAACCAATTAATCATATTTACAGTAACATATATATATATATATATATATATATATATATGATAATTATTGAAATGTGTAAATTGTGTTTGGTTGTATTTTGTGTTATATGCCTCTGATGCTGAATATAATGGAAATTCAATTAAGACATATGTGTCTGCTGATCCTTATTTCCTATTAGATATGCATATTAAACTTATAAAGTACACCCAGAAATCAGGATTTTTATGTTTATTCGACAAGGATCAGGATCTGAATACAGATTGAAATTAAATAATATATGCATGGGGATCAACAAAATACGAAGAATGAAACGAATATTAAGTACAAGAGATATATTTATTTATTTAACTCTATATATTATATATAATTTATATATTTTTTTTATTGTTATAGTTAAAAATTTTGCAATATCTTTCTTCATATGATTATTAAAATCATATTCAAGAATAAATAATATGCACGGAACGCTTTTATTGTGATTTAATTAGATCTCAATTAGATCTCAAGAATTAATATCTAGAATTTAGAAGAATATCAATTCGCGAATAAATACAAGATAGATCTATATAAAAAATCGATGTTTTTTTTTTTTCAAGTACGATTTTTCTCTATGTTTTGAAAA
>NW_021851080.1:314223-325862 GCF_003651465.1 Formica exsecta
TATATATATATGATAATTATTGAAATGTGTAAATTGTGTTTGGTTGTATTTTGTGTTATATGCCTCTGATGCTGAATATAATGGAAATTCAATTAAGACATATGTGTCTGCTGATCCTTATTTCCTATTAGATATGCATATTAAACTTATAAAGTACACCCAGAAATCAGGATTTTTATGTTTATTCGACAAGGATCAGGATCTGAATACAGATTGAAATTAAATAATATATGCATGGGGATCAACAAAATACGAAGAATGAAACGAATATTAAGTACAAGAGATATATTTATTTATTTAACTCTATATATTATATATAATTTATATATTTTTTTTATTGTAATAGTTAAAAATTTTGCAATATCTTTCTTCATATGATTATTAAAATCATATTCAAGAATAAATAATATGCACGGAACGCTTTTATTGTGATTCTTGTGCTCAATTAGATCTCAAGAATTAATATCTAGAATTTAGAAGAATATCAATTCGCGAATAAATACAAGATAGATCTATATAAAAAATCGATGTTTTTTTTTTCAAGTACGATTTTTCTCGATGTTTTGAAAAATCGATTTCTAATCGAATACTTATATGCGTGCACATAATTCATATAATATAAAAAGAATATGATGCTTCTATAGCCATTACTTTATTTTATTACTGTGCCTATATATATGAGATACATAAATAGAGATAATTTTGCATCCACATCAGTTCACATATGATCCGTTCGCCTGTTCAAATAGCCGCCAGATTATGGCACAGTGTTCCGAAAAGTTTACTAAAGATGGGTCCGCTCGAAGGTGCCAAGAAAATTGCGGCTCATAAAGCCGTGAACGAATATGTCCAGGCAAGCTGGTTTATTTAAAAAGATTGTATATAATTGATCAGTTAATTTATGAGGTTATATTAATATTCCAGTGAATAACGTTTTTCAGAATAACACTGTGATCGGAATCGGTAGCGGATCCACTGTGATTTATGCCGTTCATAGACTTGGTAATGATGACGTTTCTTTTATCATACAACTATTTGAAAATTATTTTATTTATTTTTATACAATAGTATGTTTTGAACATTATGATATACTTAATCAGTTATCAGCCAGTTTTAATATTATTTTAGAATTCTTATTTCTCCAAGAAAATATTTTAGTTGTACATATTAATATAACTATAAAAAGGTATTTCATTACTATTTATATATTAAATTTTCTGTGCACTATGTGTTACATGTGTTCGTATAAAGAAAAAAATATCTGTACAGGAAAAGCCCATTTTCTTGATGTAAAGTCATTTCTAAAATAAATGATTCAATTAATGTTATAGAATCTGATACGTTGGCGTTGATAGCTGTGGTAGGAGATTATTTTCCTACTTTTAATTTAATTTTAAAATTTAAACGCTGATATTACAGTATATTTTATGCATTATTCTCTGGATTGTTTTATTGAAAAACATGTGGCTAAATTAACATTTGACCTTTCCATCGATAACGTCAGCATATTTTTTTATTCTTATTACATCATAAAAAATTCGATGTGTTAGATTGAGTTTTCTATATAAGTTGTAATAATACTTTATTCTTTGCGATTAATAAAATATACTTTTATTACATTTAAATGTTTTGTAAATATATTAGATTTTATAAATGTGCTTACAAAGATTTTTGTTTTTAGCTGAACGTGTCAAGGAGGAAGGACTCAACATAGTCTGTGTTCCTACATCATTTCAAGCTCGTCAACTTATATTAGATAATCATCTAACTTTAGGTGACTTAGAAACTTATCCAAAGGTAATTCTGAAGTGTTTTCTCTATATTATATTTTTTATTATATTATGTATTTATAAATGTGGCTTTTACAGCTGGACTGTGCAATCGATGGAGCAGATGAAGTTGATACTGATATGAATCTTATTAAAGGTGGTGGAGGATGTTTATTACAAGAAAAAATTGTTGCTTCTTGTGCTCAGCGATTTGTCGTCATAGCAGACTATACGTAAGAACATAATCTTTACTTTAATATTATCCACAGAGACATTATATAATTTCTTTGTGTATTTTACATTTCAGGAAAAACTCACAAAAGCTTGGCCAGCAGTATAAGAAAGGAATTCCTATTGAAGTAGTTCCTATGGCATATGTGCCGATTCAACATAGAATTGAAAGAACATATGGAGGAACTGCAAAAATTAGAATGGCTCTGGCAAAAGCTGTAAGCGCATATATTTTTATTATTCAAATTATTAAATGTATATAAATAATATGTAGATAATTTATATTTTATTTACAGGGTCCAGTAATAACAGATAATGGTAATTTTATTTTGGACTGGCATTTTCCACAAGACTTAACTAATTGGAATAAAATTAATCAGGAATTATCTCTGATACCTGGTGTCATTGAAACTGGTCTTTTTATAAATATGGCTGAGTATATATATATATACACAAGATGAGAGATGCACATGATAGCATATCATTCCCTAAATATACGTCATGCAATATTATATTTGCGCACGTGCCGAAGTAAATTTTATTAACGATACAAAATTGTATATGTGTAGTTGATAAAAGATTATGATAGAATTCAAGAAAAAAGCAAAAGAAGGTAGAGAGCTTAAAGGGCGAACATTAAAAACTGAATCATGTCAAATCCCTGATTTATTAATGATTGTATTACAATCTTATTAATATCTTTCTTTTTTAACGTTATAATCAATTATTAATGTAATAATCTTAAGGCTTGTGTATATCTAAATTTGCAGCCCAATATGGGGATGTCTGATTGTAATATATTAGACAATTATCAATCGTTTTCAAACAAAGGGAATGTCGTTGTAATATATTGCGTTATCAATGCGTATGAATGGAAATTAAGCGAGATCACGCTATCATTCGCAACAATTATTATATAAATATAAATGTGAGAATGATTTTAATATAATACATGCACATATTTTTCGTTGAAATACTTATTTAACATATTTTCGTTACGATGATAGCGCAATATGTTTTCATTAACATGAAATGAGAAAATCTCCGCAGTTATCTTTCTTATATTTCATTTCGTTACCCTTAAGGCGAGATTAATTTAAAAATCTTGTCATTATAATATAACTTTATTAATTAGTAAAGAGTATACAACATGTCTGTACGAAATGTCGAATAGGGATAATAAACGCATAGAGATAAATTTGAGGATAATATAATATGCCTCAATCTATCATTGTAAATTATAACGTATCAAATCGATTCATTATATATAATGCAAATCGGTATCATCCTTGTTTAGATAAAGAAACCAAAAGAACGGTTTTGCAAAAAGAGTATTAATTGTAAGTCTTTTTGTTTTGATTATGCTAAAAATCTGAACTCGTCGTAATTATACCGGTTTCGATTTAATTAGAAGTGAGCGATATTATAAAGAACTTGATATAGAAAAAGAATCATAAAAGTTAAAGAAAAGCCGTATGTAATGGATATGTAAAGATAGAAAGAAAAATGCTGATTTTATAGTTACCTAGTGCGCGATTCAATTTCTTTACAAAAAAAATTTTAGACGCAATTTGCCGTTGTATTACTTCTTGGAAGAATCATGCGCTATATAAGACAGGAGGATATGATAGAAAAGAAAGTAACGAAGTTCTCTCGACTGGAAAAAAATCTATTTTTTCCTGTAAAACACAGGAAAGAAACATAAAAATGTATGAATAGAAAAATAAGACGTTTGTTTCTCATTTTAATGCGATAAATGTCTCATATAAGTATCTATCAAAGTATAGAAATCTATAGAAAAATATTATATTCTATATTGGCAATAAAGTTGATGTTTTTTGATAGATATTTTGACTGAAAACTTCCATTAAAAAATTATTTATTATCTATTATAAAATTATTTATTATATATAAACAATAACTCCGGTAAATACAATTTTACTATCACATTTTGACAGATATCTTGTATATGCGCAATCAAATTGAGACGAGAAAGAACAGAAGGAGATTTATGTTATTTGGATCTAATTTCATAACATAATTTGATATTAATTAATAGATCGATTTATGTCCCGATTTATACCACGGAAAAAGATGTTCGACATAATTGTTTTTACTGCTATGATCACGTTAAAACCCATCCGTTTTAGAGAGTAAATAGCCAAAAATCATAATAAGAAATTTATTAAATTTTATGTGAGAACTTGAAAATAATTATTACTTTATTTTATTACTGTGCCTATATATGAGATACATAAATAGAGATAATTTTGCATCCACATCAGTTCACATATGATCCGTTCGCCTGTTCAAATAGCCGCCAGATTATGGCACAGTGTTCCGAAAAGTTTACTAAAGATGGGTCCGCTCGAAGGTGCCAAGAAAATTGCGGCTCATAAAGCCGTGAACGAATATGTCCAGGCAAGCTGGTTTATTTAAAAAGATTGTATATAATTGATCAGTTAATTTATGAGGTTATATTAATATTCCAGTGAATAACGTTTTTCAGAATAACACTGTGATCGGAATCGGTAGCGGATCCACTGTGATTTATGCCGTTCATAGACTTGGTAATGATGACGTTTCTTTTATCATACAACTATTTGAAAATTATTTTATTTATTTTTATACAATAGTATGTTTTGAACATTATGATATACTTAATCAGTTATCAGCCAGTTTTAATATTATTTTAGAATTCTTATTTCTCCAAGAAAATATTTTAGTTGTACATATTAATATAACTATAAAAAGGTATTTCATTACTATTTATATATTAAATTTTCTGTGCACTATGTGTTACATGTGTTCGTATAAAGAAAAAAATATCTGTACAGGAAAAGCCCATTTTCTTGATGTAAAGTCATTTCTAAAATAAATGATTCAATTAATGTTATAGAATCTGATATGTTGGCGTTGATAGCTGTGGTAGGAGATTATTTTCCTACTTTTAATTTAATTTTAAAATTTAAACGCTGATATTACAGTATATTTTATGCATTATTCTCTGGATTGTTTTATTGAAAAACATGTGGCTAAATTAACATTTGACCTTTCCATCGATAACGTCAGCATATTTTTTTATTCTTATTACATCATAAAAAATTCGATGTGTTAGATTGAGTTTTCTATATAAGTTGTAATAATACTTTATTCTTTGCGATTAATAAAATATACTTTTATTACATTTAAATGTTTTGTAAATATATTAGATTTTATAAATGTGCTTACAAAGATTTTTGTTTTTAGCTGAACGTGTCAAGGAGGAAGGACTCAACATAGTCTGTGTTCCTACATCATTTCAAGCTCGTCAACTTATATTAGATAATCATCTAACTTTAGGTGACTTAGAAACTTATCCAAAGGTAATTCTGAAGTGTTTTCTCTATATTATATTTTTTATTATATTATGTATTTATAAATGTGGCTTTTACAGCTGGACTGTGCAATCGATGGAGCAGATGAAGTTGATACTGATATGAATCTTATTAAAGGTGGTGGAGGATGTTTATTACAAGAAAAAATTGTTGCTTCTTGTGCTCAGCGATTTGTCGTCATAGCAGACTATACGTAAGAACATAATCTTTACTTTAATATTATCCACAGAGACATTATATAATTTCTTTGTGTATTTTACATTTCAGGAAAAACTCACAAAAGCTTGGCCAGCAGTATAAGAAAGGAATTCCTATTGAAGTAGTTCCTATGGCATATGTGCCGATTCAACATAGAATTGAAAGAACATATGGAGGAACTGCAAAAATTAGAATGGCTCTGGCAAAAGCTGTAAGCGCATATATTTTTATTATTCAAATTATTAAATGTATATAAATAATATGTAGATAATTTATATTTTATTTACAGGGTCCAGTAATAACAGATAATGGTAATTTTATTTTGGACTGGCATTTTCCACAAGACTTAACTAATTGGAATAAAATTAATCAGGAATTATCTCTGATACCTGGTGTCATTGAAACTGGTCTTTTTATAAATATGGCTGAGAAAGCTTTTTTTGGTATGCAAGATGGTAGTGTGAAGGAACAAAGTTCAAACATTCAAAAGATTTAATATATATCATTGTGTAAATTACGTTTTCTATCATCTTTGGGCAATAATTGCGTCTATAATGAATCTTATATGTGATATTATCAGCAAAGAATCTTCTCAGTAACTTCTCTTTGGAATATTAATTTTCATTTTACCATATGTATCATTTTAATTGCATTGACACTTTTTTATATTCCTATTCTTTTTTGTTTATTATATATATAATTTATATAAAGATATATATAATTTCGTGATAATTTCTTTTAGTACTATATAAATAAATTGTAATTATTATTATAGTTAAAGCTTACATCCTCAAGATAAATTGCTCAATATTCTTAAAAATATGTTTTGTAACAATGAAATAAGAGAGCATTTTGTTATGTATGAAATATTATGAAATTTATAGTACAAAATGTTTGCTCCAAAGTATAATATATAATTATAAAACAGAGCTTCTCAAATAAAATATATACACATATTTTTACAAAATGTATTTTTCATTTTTATCTAGTTTTATGCATTTAAAGAGATAAATGAAGATATGTATTTTATGATGTAAAAAATAAGATCTTATTCGGTTTATATATATATTTTAGTTTACATATCTCTAGATTATTTATGTATATAATTTTTTAAATTGTATTGAACAAGTGAAAAAATAGAATACGCTAACTGTATTTTTGAAAATGTTATGGATTAAGTTGAGAGAAACAAATTTTAATATATTATTTCTTATTTAATTATTATTAATATTTGAAACATGTCCATGAATAAAAAATTTTAAAAATATATTTTGCAGAGAGAGAGAATATATATATATTTAATGTATAAACAATATGTACAGGATGCTCCGCGAGGAAACCGACAAATTACTAGAATGTATATTAGAGGTTTGTTTCCTCACGGAACATCCTGTATATTATTAGATATCATGCATCAAAAAATAAATCGCCCGAACAGGGACTCGAACCCTGGACCCTCAGATTAAAAGTCTGATGCTCTACCGACTGAGCTATCCGGGCGAACTTGAAAACTGTGTCGTTGATATTGTATTACTGTTTTCGCTCACAAAATCAATTATAGATAAAAAAACATACATACATATATAGATACATATATATGCATTGAAACATAACAATTAACATCATGATTTCTCTAAATGATATCTACATATACATATTATGCCATAATATATAATAAGAACTGGTAATATAAAGTTTAAAAAATGTAATATTAATATAGATATGATATATAGATAGTTTTTCATATTCTATTTTTTACGTAAAAATAAATTTAACAGAAATTGGTAGCAATTCGTTTTTTATAAAATTATAAATTTCCTATTTTTGGAATCAGAGCAATCGTTTTTAAAATATTATTATTTTATTACCGTTTATATTCATTCTAATTCTTTAACATTGGATAAAAAATTAATTTTTTTTGAGAAGTAAAAAATTTAATATCCCAAATTTTAAAAATTAATATATATCTTTGTTGACATCACATTCTATTTTTAATTCGGTATTTATTTCAGCAATGACTGTAAACGCTTTGAAAAACGTCTTATGAGTGTTTACGTATAACGCAGACTGCTATAAATGTATGTATTTATTTTCCCCTTTATGTGAGACAGTTATATATATTCGTCATTTTGCATAAGGGGCACATCTCTTATTCATAAGTTATCTATTATCCAGTAACTGCAAGGAGCAGTAATGATTTACCGTCTTGCGTCTTAATTTTAGTGGTGGCAGCGTTTATACCTATCATAAAATTAAACATCGCTATTTATTTGAATAAAGCAATAGCTTTTCACATTGTTCAAGCGTTTAATCACACCAACTATATAGCTATACTATATACTATATAAGTATCTTTCAAGAATAATAATTTATAATTAAATATTAAGAAAAGTTATTCTTTGCGTAAAGATGACTCTAAATATATTACGCATATATGATCGATATGATTAAAGCTGCGATAAAGATTGATGTTGAATAATTACAAAGTTTAGCTCGTTCTTCCTGCCGGTTCGTCCCTTTTGCAGTTTCCAAATATTTATCGTCGCATCACAGATAAGCATATAGTCGAAAATTTCAGCGAAAGAAAAATGAGAAAAAATGGACAACCACTGGCGAACTAGGTTGAACGATCTAATCGTAACTCAGCAGGCTCTGATGTGGGAACGGTGTAAGTACTTAAGCTCGACTGTTTTTTCTATGATTTTTACCAGGAGACTCTTACCCGGCCGACCTGTTATACTTCGCTTCCTGGCATCGATTTAATCGACACTAATCCTCAGTTCCGATCGCTTCACTTTTGACCTTTTTTGCATAGTCCAAGTCCTCGTTTGTTGTGCGCAAATACTCGATAAATCATACGTGTATATATATATATAAAAATATAATTATTATTAAATATAATTATTTGTAAAATTTATGTTACAAATTCTAACTATCTCTTTTTATGATGCAGTCTGTAATATATATAACATTGCAGTATATAACGTCGATACAGCATAGACAGAACTGGTCTAATTTTAAAAATTTGTAAACTAACATTTCACTTTAGCGTTAGTTTTTCGTGTGTAAAAGAGTAACTTCGTTATTTATAATGTTTTTTATACATGCCTCGTTTTAACTACATTGAATTTTAATAATAGTCTCTTTGATAATTTCGAGTAAATTTTTGAGAACGAAATGTTCATCCCTTTTAAGAGAAGTTGTTATCTGCAATGCAATTATTAACTCACAACTCATTAAGTATCTTTGTAATTAAATATAGAATTAAAATTGTAGTAATGCAATGTGTTCACTTACATATGTAAATGAAAAATGAGATTTTGTTATCTGCTGACGTATGTAAAATTTTAGGTGCAAAATACTTTTTTTTTAAATGCTTTATTCGAATCTATGAGCCATTAATGTCTCAAAACTTTTGGAATGTATTGATTTCTCAAATTGGTCAAAGAATTTGATATCAAAATTTAGTACAATTAAAACGAATATGTTATATATTTTATATCAAGTACTTACGCTTAATGAAAAGTTGGCCGTGAAAAATAAATTGAAAATAGAGATCGAATCGAGATTAAAATTGATTAAATCAAAACATCAAAAGCAGGAAACAAATCCAGGAAAAATGGTATTTCAATAGTATAGTGTTTTAATAATACAGTGTAATAACGTAACATTCTGAAATAACGTTTAAAATTAAATCATTCGAAACAATTAATACGTTATATGTATACTGATACACGTTATATATATGTACTCAACAATTTATACGATACATATCGATTTTTATTTTGTACATTCTTTCAACATATAATCCAATTTTTATAGACTACGCGCTATATGAAAAAAAAAATCTATCAATCGTTATTGTATTGCAATAGATTTAAATGCCGCGTATCAAATTGCTCTGTAATTTGTAACCAATTAGTATAGTATCATAACGAAGTGCGAGAACGAGAATTCTCTCACGTTCGATATACAGTAAAATAGTAGGATGCCAATATATTGTTGAAATTTCCGTTAAATCATGTGACCCAATGATAACTTATGATCCGTGAATCTTAAGGAGCAACATGTACTGAATCTGCCTAAGGAATTACATAAGATGCATCCTCCGTGAATAGTCACGAATACAGTTATAATGTATGGCGGAAAATTATGCAAACTAAGAGAGTTATGCAAATATATCTTCTAACAAAGAATAATAGAAAATAATTTAATATCTTCCAAAAAATAAATACCAGAAATTTTATAAGCTTTTTAAATACGGAAGAAAAAGCATCTCTCTCTCTCTTCTCTCCTTCTTTTTCTCTTTCTCTCTTTTAGAGAAGAATAAGATGGTGTATAATTAGATGCGGATAATTATTTAATGTTTAATGTATTAGAGAATTAAAATAAAATTTTAATTTATTTATATACAATTCTTGATAGAGAGAGACTGAGAAAGAAAGAGAAAAAGAGAGAAATAAAAATTATTATATTATGATAATTAAGAAATTATATTGTTATTAATATTATATTTTATCTTCCTCTTTTTTGTAATATTTCTCTCTCTGTAACTGCGTTTCTGTGCATCCTTAACAGAATTCTTTTGGAAGTAAGTTAAATTAGAAGTGTATTAGCAACTCAGCCATATAGTCTAGATACATTCCTGATAAAGAAGAGTGATTTTTTTTTTGAGGTGTGAAATATGATCGTCACTCGCACCCTTGCGGTCATGCGTTCTCCAGACTTGCATTCACCCCCGTGGCGCTTATCGCAATGGAGGGGTTAACGGGGTTTGTATTTGAAGAGCAGCCGCGCGATTTTGCCCCTCAAACGAGAGAGAGAAGCCACGGCTTCAACCGCGCGTGACAACCTTTTGGCAAACGAACGTGAAATCCGTACTGATAATAAATCGAGTACGTAATTTTTGTCAAAAAGACATCGCTTCAGAGGTGTGCTGCAGAATCTTGAAGAATCCCAAGGTTTTGAAAACTTCTCGACTAAAAGAAGATCTAGATATGAAGGTAATGTATTTGACCTTTTCGTAACAAATATATAAATTATTAAATTCGATTTTATACATATATAGTGATTCAAATTTATTTTATTTAGCATTATGTTTCTATATTGTAATAATGTACTAATAGAAAAAAAAATTCTAATAGAGAGTGTGCCGTGATTCTTGAAATTTTAATATATTTGTTTATTAAATACATGTGTATATATATATTTCCTCTTAGAAATATCATATATTAAGTACGCATACACTAGCTAAAATGCATATATGTATATTTAGGTATTTATAGAAATGTATTTCTTTATATATAAAAATTTTCTACAAAATATATTTTGTTATTGATAAAAATATGTATAGGGAAAATATAATTTTATATTAATACATAAATAATTAACTTTTAAAAAGAATTCTCAAGATAAAAAAAGACTCATTTATTTGACAAATTTATTTATTTTTATAGTTGATTCTCTACATATGATAAAAAACTCGATAATAAATTTGCACATTTACAAAGTAATTTAGAATCTGGTTTGAATATTTTTTCACGTTTTGCGAATGCAATGCCTGCAGTTCTTTTGATTGCTAAATATATTATTTTCATGATATATATGTATATATATTTAAATACCTATATGCAATAGCACAAGCTGATTATTTCAATCAAATATATTTAAATCCATATGTAGTAGCTGCTTTCATCGAGTATATAAATTTATATATAATAAAACAATGGCTATCAGTTTTGGCAAACATAAATATAAAGAAGCATATTAATAAATATAAAAAAAGTAGTAAACATAAATATAAAGAAGCATTGATTAAATGGCTAGGAGCGGTGTATTAAATTTAAAATATGTAGATAGATAGCAGGCAGAGAAAAAGAGATAAAATTATGTTCTCGAATAATTAATAAAGAAAGTTTTACTTTTTAATAAAAAATCTAATTTGTAACTTATTTATTAATATTTGTAGATAGAGAGAAAAAGAGATAAAATTATGTTCTCGAATAATTAATAAAGAAAGTTTTACTTTTTAATAAAAAATCTAATTTGTAACTTTTGTAACTTA
>NW_021851080.1:327569-330600 GCF_003651465.1 Formica exsecta
TATTTAATATTATTTAAAAAAAATAATGATATGTAATGTACTTTAATAATATTGTAAGTAAATTATTCCTGGCTGAAAAATACACAATTATTGGGGCATAAATTCTGCAAATATACAATTAGAATAATATTTAATATAAGGCTATGTCAACACTTCTATTATAAAATAACAAAGATCTTTAAAAATTAAAAAAAACATAGAATCGTATATCGAATACTACGAATAATAATGACTTTATTTTTTTACTTTCATATTATACAAATCGATTGCTAAGATTCGCTCATATTATATTAAGAGATATTTTTATGCAAAGAAGATCATTATCGATTATCTCCGTTAAATTAATTAAATCAAATCGACTGCGTTTTGTATGGCGTGAAAAATAATGCCATAACTTTGCTAATTGTTAATTAAACATTGTGTAAATTGATCTAGAATGCCTAAGCGGCTTAACACAGTCGGATTTACGTGCTCTATGCGATGCTTATATAACAGGAATATTTGTTGTAAGCGATTCACATATAAATGCATCACTTGCCTTTGTTATTATTGTTTTTATTATATCATTCACAACATTATTATAAAAATATTAAAAGTTTTGCATTTGTTGATCCCCTTTTTGTTTTCAGATTACTAAATATCTTTGTTGCATTCTGGCTTGCATGTGTCTACTGCAGATGGTAAATACTGAGGTTTCGAGAGATAAGGTAAAACAATTTTTTCAATTTGTGCCTCAGTGCATTTTATAAAAATATATTTCTCTTTCAACTATTATGAATACAGAAAAAAAATCTTTATTTTAAAAATTTTCTTTAAATTTAATAGAATATGACAGAAATATCGCGAGAATACAATCTTGTTTTATGTAAAATACATCTTGAACACATAAATCATTTTAATAGAATCTAGAAAATATTCTACATATTGAAGATTACTCGAATTTCACTTGTCTTGAAAAGATAAAAGCATTTCTAATACGAATGCAATTGACAAAATTCACTTTTGCAGTTCGAACGCCAACTTCTAGATGCCCTTATGATGAAGAACACAATCAAGCCAAAGAGACCGTTTTGCAATGCTTTTACGGGTAAGAAGTAATTTTAATTTTTTAGTAGTTAATAATAATTTAAAAATATTATAATTTTGCAGTATAATACAAATACTATAATATTAAATATTTTCTAACTAAAATTCCACTAAAAGTCTTTACCGGTTTTTTTTTTCTGTATAAGAATATCTATATAGAATGAATTATAAAACAGCATCGTGCTTTCAAACTTTAGTAAATAAAATTTTAGTAATCGGATACTTTTGATCTCTTATAGGATGTGGCAGATTTGTTTCGGAGGAAAAAAGAGAAGAGAAGAAAGAACCACGTATTTCTACGCTGCTTCATTTATTCAGAACGCTCCTGAATACCGCTAAACAAAACACTTGGAACGCGATTGATCGTGAGGAATACGATTATCAATTACAGCAAATGCCGCAAGTTTATATCTCGAATCGGATGCCCCTACGTAATAGGCAGGAAAGTTAATTTGACGGACATATCCTGACGCTTGAGTGCCGCCAATATTTCTCTAATAGACGAAATTATATCTATTTTTATTTCTAAGTGTATATTATAATATTCATTTGCAATATCAATGCCAAACATATTCGATAAATGTGAATATATTATCGAAATAATATCATTTGATTGTATATAACTAAAACTAAAAAGTTTTCTTTTCTCGAAAACACGGATGTAGTTATATCCTCTTGCAGGATGTAATTGTATTCTTTTGCATTTACTATACGACAGCTATGTCTTGATATGATTTGATATTTATATTGTACTTACTTTTGCTTATCGCTTTTGATTATAATTAAACAAATGTAAATGAGAAAATTATATAATTATGCGACTATATTTTATTTTATATACAACTTTCAGGGGAATTTTATCGCTACAAATCTATTGTACACGACGAAAACATATAAACATGTAATCAGTATAATATTGGTGCTAGCTAGAATAGAATTAGGAATATTTATTTACTATTAAATATTTCTTTATTTATAGGAGCTTTTAAGTGGTTATGCATTTATTTGCATGTACCTTATCTCTTCAAATGAGAGATCTTAATTAATTTGCTGTTAGTAAGCCAGATATTTCTTAAATAATTGTTGAATTGGATCTGGTTTGTATTCAATAAATTCTATAAAACCTGTTATCTAATTTATTAATATTTAAAATAATGATTTAATTAATTAATTCGCTCTTTCTTTCTAGCTTTTTTAAATAAATTATAATACACATTTTTTAAATAATAACAGAGCATATACTTGTTGTGTAACAAATATTACTTTTTGATAATTAAACAGCTTACCTTAAGTAATCTGCAGATAAACATTAAGTTTTATTAGCACACTTCCATTCCATATATATCTTGCATTTCTTAAATATTGTTGAGATATGATTGATAACGATTTTGATCGAATAACATGTCTGGAAATACTCAATCCAACGCATTCTGGATTATCTGTCTCTCCCGCGGGTCTACCCCAAAATTTGTCTGTGCAAAGTGTAGCCGGATCCCAAATTCGAGAATTTTATTTTATTTTATTTTAAAAACATAGTGCAAAAAATGTCACATCTAGATAAAATATCTTGAAAAATCAGTTCCCACAGAGAATTATCATTGACTTTATATACTTGTTTCTTTAATAATACTAAGAAAACTATACAAAAAATTATTTTTATATTATATATTCTTTGACGTTCCAAAGTTGATATGTCCTATTTATAATAAAATGCAAGTAGAGAGTACAAAAAAATACTCAATCCAACGCATTCTGGATTATCTGTCTCTCCCGCGGGTCTACCCCAAAATTTGTCTGTGCAAAGTGTAGCCGGATCCCAAATTCGAGATCGTCGATCTTCGGGCACGTTTTCCAAAGAATGATCCAAAACCTGCCGAGTCGCATTATATCGGTAATCGTATTTAATTAATTATATAATTTATTAATTATATTAATTATTTTATTT
>NW_021851080.1:331017-336668 GCF_003651465.1 Formica exsecta
ACTAAGAAAACTATACAAAAAATTATTTTTATATTATATATTCTTTGACGTTCCAAAGTTGATATGTCCTATTTATAATGAAATGCAAGTAGAGAGTACAAAACATCGTATGTAATCGCAACTTCTTAACTTATTTTGAAATCATTCAATCGCATTAGAAAGTTTCGTCCGAGCCCGTCCTTCGATAATCTTTCGTACAAAATCCTAATGAAGATTTGGTAGGACATCTCGGCGCAATGCTCTGTTTTTTTTTTCCTTATCGAAGGGCCGCCCGCCCGCAAGTCCTTTCTCTTTTGTGCTTCGCGCAATTGCATTACTGACAATCCGAAAAGCCTCTGCGAAATCTTATTTTACTCGACCGATTTATTCCCGAGACCGCCCCAACTCCAGACTTCATCGTTATGCTCTTACATACCTCGAGGCGAATCCTGTGCGGAAAGGGCCACGCGAGAACGGCATCGTAACGGCCGCGCGTCAATCCGACCCCCATAAAAATTGTTCCATCGGGAAAATATTTCGGTGTGATTTTCAGATACATGGCATAACCGCTACGACCCACATAAAAAGTAGGGCTGCGCATTGAGCGGCCGGTTTGCCAGTTCATTAGCATCTCGTCGAAGTTCTTTATCTGCCAGTAATAGACAAATGTACTTGTCGAACCTGTAGATAACAGTTGCTTGTTAATTTTGAGTTTTAATCTTTAACAATCTATGTTAACGTAACGTTTCACAATTTTCTTCCCTTGATGTCTTATGTTATCCTTCTCTTTAACTTTTATACGAATATCTTTATAATATATATTAATTCAAATAATGTCTTTTTTAATATATCTCTAAAGTTGTTTTTTTCAGCATCAAAAATTTGATGGGAACTTTAATTGTGAAGTTAACTAAAAAATCGAAAATTACTAAGTTGAAATTAACTAAGCTTCAGATAACAAAACCTTTTGTTTCAGTAAATTTGAAGTAAATCTTGCTTAACCACATAATTTGAGGAGTTTGACTGTGACAAATCATTTAAGATTAAAAGTTAATTTGAAATCAAATATCATTTGATCAGTTAAGCTATTAAATTTTTATTAAAAAATCAATCTAAAGATATTAGAAGATTTTTCATTAAATTGACATATAATGTATATTAATTTTGAAATAGTTATATACATAATGCAAAATAATTTTTTATATGGCGACATTGATCAGTGTGTTCGCCGCAACCTTACATATTTACTCATGGATGACATCTAACAAAATCAATGTTTATCAAATACATACATATATATATAACAATTGAACTATTAATTAATATAATTAAAATCTAATAATATAATTATTTAACAGCAATTGTATTATAGCTTTCACAGATTTCTCAGTGGATTACATGACATTTTAACTAGTTAAACGGAACAGAGAGATAATAACGCAGAGTTAATCGCGCGCGCGCGCATATTGCGACTCGAAATAAATCTTGGTACTTTGTTGCACCATTCATTTCGATTGAATCATGTTTATCCCGACTAAGCTTTAGCTTTGTCACGTGCGCGTTCCATGAACAAGGCGAACTTTCCGCAACGCGCCTTCAACAGATCTACATTTGCATGAAACCACATATCTCTTACATATAAATGCTTAGCTTAGACTCGGAAGTAACAATGCAATATTATGCAAGAAATGGAAGAATTCTATACACGCAAAATCCGGATTATATTTTTAGTCATTATTCTAGAATGACATTTACGTTATGCGATAACGCTTGCGAAATTAAAATATCATGTTTTATAATGTGTTTAATTTTAGCTTCTTAGAAAATGAATTATACTTTTTCATTTTAGTTATAAGCGATTGAAAATGAAGTTAATTTATTTTTTCGTACTAAGCTTTTGAAATGCAATTAAATTATGAAACTGCTTGTCTATTCAGAATTTTAAGTTTTAATGATCATAATATTTACATAGTAAATATTAAATTTTGCAATAAATGATAGCTTCATTCATATTTAAGAAAAATACAATTATAAATTTGTTCTGTAACATGTGTAAAAGTTGTTTTTTGCAAAATTAATTTTAATAATCAATATAAATAGAATAGAAGAATTTGTTTTTAATTGTTATTGTTTCGAGATGTTATACTATACTATTTAATTGCAGATACTATAAAATTGTTCTTTAGTCACCAAGTTTATTTGCGTATACAACTAATATCATTCATATGTGTGTTGCAGAAAACAATGTTATATAGCAGAAGCACTTGCAAAGTTTTGAGAACTTTAGATCAGTTTACCTTACCACCAGTTGCTGAAGAACTACTCTGTATTTAGTTCAGAGCGTAAAGTTAACTTCAGACTATTGCTATTATGAATTGCATGTTAATAAACACGTGTTTTTTATTGTCATTAGAAATTTTCAAAAATTTAAATTACATATAATAATCTTATTTTTTTATTTCAAAATGTGTACTAGAATTAATTCGTAATGTTTGCACTAACCATTTGATGTTGATAAATTGTGTACAGTGTTGTTGAATTTATCAATCTCATCTTGCCTCGGTGACAAATAATCATCGGATATTCCATCATAAAGATTAGCGTTTTGTATATTTTTCAGATAATTCGGTAACTGCTCCAAAATGTTGTAAAGTAACCATTTAATATCCGTAAGTTCATTCATTAATTTTCTTTCCAGTTTCGTAAACTTTTCATCCATCGCTTCTAGAAGCATATATTTTTATAAATTACAATTAGCTTCTCCTGTGTACTAACAATAAGAGCAAGATTATCTTTACTCAAATAAAAAAAAATTTAATTGACTTCTAAAGTTCAATTCGGCATTGAATAGAAGATAAGATCGTCTTTATTTAAATTTATAATAGATATTTTTTCTCTTATTAGATACCAGAAGCTTTACATATGCAATATTATTCCACAATTCTTTCTTTTTTATCTGGTATCATATGTTAAAACCAGTTTGGAAAATCGTAAAAATTTTAACACAATGCAAAGAGAATATACATCTAGTATACTAATTAAACTATATTTAATACTTATTTTAATTTTCACTGACTTGCTTTACAAGCTCCTGAAAATACTGTTGTAATAGTGGCACGTGCAGTCGCGACCACATCTTCCGTTGCAATCTTACAAACGGTATGCTGCGTTTCTGTGACATCGTCGTTCGTGACATTAGCCTCAATCGTGGCTAAAAATTACATACACACAGTAAAGTGCATCGCAGATAGATCTATATTTACTAACGAGTAGCGCACCAAAGGAAAAAAGTATAACTTTATAAAAAAAGATTAATTAAAAAAAGTTGTGAATGAATAAAAATTTATTTTTTAAAATTATAAATTTGTCTATATTTAAAATTTTTAGAGATTGTAATTATATGAAATTATTAAATGTACCACATATTTACTATGTACTAATATATACTAATGTACTACATATTTGCTATTATCTTTCTCAATGTTTTTGTTTTTCTTCATTTTTATCCATTTTTATTTTAAATTATTACGAATTAAACAAAATTATTATTTAATATAGATGTACTATATATACATATACAATCTTCTTCATCTTAAAATCCCCGATTCAAGCCATTTTTGTGAATAAGATAGATGCGAGGAATATTTTAAAATATTTTTAATGAAGAATATAATTGCTTATAATATTTATAATTCTATATTATTGGCATCAAGTTTTAATTCAACTTCGTAAATTTAAAATTAAATTATTTGTCAATGTTCAAATTTTCTTTTAAGTTTTATGAGTCACAGCAAAATATTAAGATAAAGTTTTCAATTAAGTCGTGTTTTATATTATATCGATTCTAATAGGAAAATAAAATCATAATAAGATAAATATAACGTTTCGCACTTACGCATTTTTCTCAAAGATTCACTCAAACCATTGCATATCAAATAGAACATACCGAGATAAAATAATAATATAAAGAAATGTATGATTGTCGACATTTTATCGCACGTAAACGGCACGTTGTAAATTCGTGTGACCAAAATTAAAATGGTTTGACTCCGAAAGATGGCTTTGACTCGCTTTCAAAAATAGATTTTATCGTCTTTTTCCCGTGTCTGTTCTTCGCAACGAAGAAAAATTATGTAGATATAATATGTAGAGATAATGAAATATTTCATTAAACATATATTTAATAAATATTAATTCTTATAATATTTTTTTTCAATAAAAAGACAATGAATTAGAGCAACCTTATTATATATAAATTTCAAAAAAATTATATATTGATATATTATCACAAAATTCTCAATTTCTGCTATAGAAAAAGTTTGTTTTTTTCATAAATATAGACAAGTTTCTATATATACATCATATACTACTTATCATCTTATATTTATATGCAAATATTTTTTAAACATATAAACACATATAATTGTAAAGTATATTATATCTTATCGATTGTATATCCTTACCTGATTCATGTCTGTGAGTTCTATTATAATTTTGTACGCATATCCTTGATTTATGAGAAATTATTGACATAGATTCTTTCTTAACATAGATTAAGAAAACCTGTTAAGAAAAACTGTAACGTCTATGACTACGTTTACACGTCACCCCTAATCGGGTTTAATAACATCCGTAGTTCTAAGGCTGGCCAATCACAGTCATTCCATTCGTCAGAGGAATAGCTGTGATTGGCCAGTTTTACAATTACAGACCCGATTAAGGGTGCCGTGTAAAGGTGCCATTAAGTGCCTTTACATGGCAGCGTCAAGCGTCAAGCGTCGATCGTTAAGCGTCTGCGCAGAATATTGTTGCCCAGAATTATATTTCATTAATTTTATTATATAACAGATGTGTGTGTGTGTGTTATTATTATTATTAATCAAAGAGATATATTATTAAACGTTACTACTCTGGCAATGTAAATTAAAATTAAATTAAAATACAAATGCGGCAAAAGATTTTGGATGGTTGAAATATTCAAATAAATAAGACACAAAAAGGAATTCACAAATGACAAAACGACACAGTTTGAAAAACTATTGTTAAAAGTAGGAAATCATTTAAAGGAGCAGTATGTTATAAACATGCAGGAGCAATCGTTTGAGCTACAAATTATTAAAAAATATGAACTTCCAGCGCCAACTTATTTCCGGTAGCGTGGCGACTCTCATTCTTCTCTCTGTCGGTACCATAGACATAGGCCGGTATTCATAAGTCAGTTCTTATATTTAAGACCGTCTTAAGCCCAAATCACACTAGCGGCTCGCGGCTGCGATTGCGATTGCCTCAGCCAATCAGAAAGCACCAATTGCAAGTATGATTGGAGCGTAGCAAATCACAATCGCAATTGCAATCGCAGCCGCGAGCCGCTAGTGTGATTTGGGCTTTAAGCACAATCTTAAGATGTCCTAAACCAATCACAGAGCCGTATTAGCATCTTAAGACATTACTTAAGACGGTCTTGAAATAAGAACTGACTATGAATACCGGCCTAAGTTAGGTCTCATGAGACCCGAAAATGACGTTGATATGTCACATCCACGAGATGTCATTTTCTGACGTTTGTTTGACGGCAAAACTAAGACCAATTACAGTAATAATATAACACATATTAATGTGATATATATTTTAGGTAAATTTAAATAATTTAATTTATAAAATTAAAGATTTTA
>NW_021851080.1:337095-350443 GCF_003651465.1 Formica exsecta
GATGCCGGATACCGACAGAATGCGAATATTAGTTAAATTGCAAAATATTTTTGTTGATTATAGATATCAACAAATCCTTTTCCATAATTAAAGTATACATAATAACGGAGTGCGGGGTTTATGATTTCATATGAAAAATGAAAAAAAAATGAGAAAATTACAGTTATGTTATCGGCTTCTGCCGTCAACATTTACTTAATATAAAAAATTTGTAATCTGCACGTGCCTAATCAGTAAACCCCGCACTCGATATTTTATCAAAGAGTATAAGTGAACTTAGAGAAGTGAGTTTAGAAGCTTTATAAAAAAGATTGTACAATGCAACACTTTCGTGCATATGTGTGTGTGCGAGATCGAGGCTCAAGAGTAAAACAGAGCAGTAAATTAGTGGCGTGATGTCGCGATAGACGGAGCTACAATCTTACATGACAAGGACAGACATAATTGTACCATCTTTGTCTCTTTCATGCGTGTGAGAGTAATATACATGTACGCACTAACATTATCGCAGTATCTTTTGTCTCTCGATCATACGCTCTGTCTCTTTCTAATCGCTCGCTCGCTATGTACTACGTATCGCTTACCTTCATGCTTCTCGCATATTCACTCGCGCTTCTCTCTCTCTCTCTCTTCCCTCTCTCTCTCTCCCTCCCTCCCTCCCTTCCTCCCTTCCTCCCTCTTCCTCTCCCTCCCTCCCTCTCTATATACAATATATACATATAATCTTTATAATACATTTTTTTCTCTTGGCCCAATCTTTTACATCATTAATTTTGTAGAATATATTTGTACAACTTTTTTTGTTAAAATATTTTTATAAGTTTTTATTTTCAATAATTTATAATAATATTTTAGTTCACATGGATAACATTCTTTATTTTATTCATCATACGCTTATACCGGACACACATCCTTCGCTATATCCGACATTACGATTTTTATCAACGGATTATTTGTAATACGGATATACGGCCATTTTGTCCATTGCTTGCGCCTGCCTCCATCATTTTGTCTAGAAGCAAAATCAAGCGTCTGTGGGGTGAGTCTGACCTATGCAAAAACTTATAGTCATAGTCATATTGTCATCTGCGAACTCGATAATATTGTAAGCGTATCGTAACACTATTATAAGTCTATCGTTGCGTTCTGTATGTATTACTCCGCATGATTATGCGCTTATGTAAAAGTGTGTGCTCTCCGCGTCAGTCTTAGTCGCGCGTGTTCTGTACATACGCGTAACAAGAGATTACCGCAAAAGTACGCTCAACTGTTATAACGCGTTATAACGCGTTGAATTTAAAAAACGAGTGTTGTGCTTTTGTAGTGTGGTTTTAATAGTGTGGCCACATAATGGGACGAAAATATAATTTTCGAGAGATGCTTGCCCTTTTTTGCCCGCAGACTTTCTTTAAAAAGAATAAGGGTCAAAAGATTAGTATATTTATATACCATAATTTTAGAAGAAATTGTTTTAATGTATACTATACATTATACAAATAAAAATGTGATTTTATATTTACATACACGTTTTTACACGCATACACAAACACATACATACAACACACACACATGTATGTACATACATATACATATGTTTAATACGACCTGGGTACGCCAAGTTATTATACTTTGCTTTGATGTAAGTTTGTTTTATGCAACTTAGAGTTTATGAGAAATTTTCTTTCAATAAATATATCCCAAAGCGTTAGATGTGTATATATTGTGCATTTAGTTAATTATAAAATAACTCTTATTTGAGCTATACGCCCTATTACTTTAATTATATTGCGATTTATTAAATATAATTTTTCTTAATATTGGAAATAAAAAAATAAAAAATTTTATAACATATGGAGACCCCCGTAGGGGTAGCGGAACCCACTGCGTCCACGCATATACTTTACAACACGACTTTCGTTATGTCAAGGTCAAACTCACTATTCTTTTATACATGTTGTTCGAAAATTACGTGGTATACTTCTCAAACTTTATTTGTTAATAACTTTTAAATAAACAACGACCGCCGGCTAAAACCTTCGAAATGTTGATTAGGGTCATGACCTTGACAACATATGTCAACATCACTATCCTGCGGAGATGGGACCTTAATATGCATAATTACCATTATACAAAAGGTATGTAATGGTCGTTCTTCGTGTATGCGCAAATAAAATCGATTGTAGTTTAAATCACCATCTGTGTTCGCGTACGAATCTCTTTTCGCGGCAAATCAAGACGCCGGTATCACTTAGAGAGAGCGAGAGGTGTCGATCGCAGGAATCGACTGAAGTGTGAGAAACGGAGAGCGAGAAAAAGAAAGCAAGAAGGAAAGCAAACTGTGTTGTCAGCTGATCAAAAACAACTTCGAGACAGCGAGAGGACAGAGACGGAAAATGAGCGAGACGGAGCGAGAGAGAGAGAGAGAAGGAGAAAGAGAGCGATTGAGAAAGAGCGACTAAATACGGAAAGAGCAAGGTTTGAACTGAAGCGATTCTCGTTTCTCGTGAATAAATTGACTTTATTTTGTTTGCCAAAAATGCAATACAGTCCTTTTGGTTAAAACCCCGATTTAACGAAGTAAAAAGGCGAATTCGAACGCTTATCAGAATTGTCAGAAACGGACCGCGGCCGGTAGCATTAACTGTGGATGAGTTGACTCGGAATCGGCAAGATCGATAATGTTTTTTTTTATTGTTACAGTTTTCCAAGGTAATGCGATGATAAATTACGCGATGGAAGCACAATATAATCGAGATTATTATTTCACTGCTTACCGCGATAGCACTTATTTAATCGGTAAGGCCCGTATTTACAGTCATGATTTTGCTGAGAAACTCAGTTAAAACTAGTCTTAAAACGTGATACGGTTTAATAGATGAATCTTCAGAATCAATTTGATATTCGTTTGTAATCTCAATTCAATAGAGATATTCAAAGGGAGTTTGCCTTGAGCTTGATTTGTACTTATCGCTTATCGCATTTCAATAATCGATACTTGAGAAAAGATCGCACGTGTACATATTAATAGTCTTTGGATTGCGTATTAGATAAAATATTTGAGTTGGGAAAAATTGTGTATCACTCAAGTGTAGTTCAAAGGTGACTTGAGGAGAAGTTTTAGAAGACAGAATTATTTACAGATTTATCATCAATTATCTACAGGGTGTCCCAGAATTCGCGGACACGGAATGCACAGCGTGATTGTCCGTGCTAAAAGAAACAACTTTTTTCTTTGGCAAAATTGCGTCTGAACAATACTTTTTAAATGAGAGCAACTTTAAACTAACGAATGAGCGCTCCAGGTTACACATGAATCAGGGGCGGCGCATTTAATCTCAATATAACCCTATGAGTTAATTTTTAGTGTTTTTCTTCCACAAAAGTATTTATTAAGTGCGATGGAAGAATTGAATATTGAAGTGCCACTAATGTCATCTCCTGTGAAGAAAAATAAACGAGGCCAGGTAAACAATGATGAAAAAATTATAAATTAATTATTATTATTAATAATTATTAATAATAATTATTATTAATAATTATTAATAATAATAAGGGAGCCGTATCTACGTATACGGTATTGAGTATCTCGCCATGTTCTCCCCACTTTGCCCGCTTATGCGCGAACCGAGATCATTCTCTTTTTGGATAGTGTATACGCTATTTTACTATTTCGCTAAAGATTTTATACATAGAAGTACGTTTAAATTGCAGTTTAATACTAAAAGTGTACTTAATAGTAAAAAAGTACATAATAGTGAAAATATTGTTATTATAAATCGTGTAATAAAAATTTTTGACAATTTACAGATTAATTAAAATGAATTGGATTGAAAATTATGATCAATATGATATTTATGATTAATATGATATATATAATATATATGATATATACTATATACAGCTCCTTTTATATCTTCGATTTTATGCTACAGCATCCTTCCAAGTTAGCTTAATTGATTTTTGAAAAAAAAAAGATGTTTCTATATCCAGATCGGAATGCTGTTTATATATTCTTACATATATATATGAAATTGTATTTCTATAGATAGTATGCGATGATTTAGAAGAAATTTCTCAAGCTAGCGCTTCGAATATTGTTCATGAAGCTTTCCGAAATAGAAAATCGTTTTTTTCAATAAATGTACAAGCTGCAGCTGGACCTCAAGGAGAATTTTTATTCTATGATATTTTTATATTTCACCATACATTCAACAAAAAATTTTTTTTCATAAGAAGTGAAATTTTTCTTCTTTTGTGTCGATGACATTCTGTCACTTTTGTACTCACTGTTATGATTTTAAAAAAAGGTTACTTTCAAACAAGTGCGTATCGCTGCTTTAATCAATATTTTGAATCTCAAGACGAATTTCACGTGAGTAATCGTTCCGTTTTTCAATTGAACACAGTCTTAGTTAATAAAGTATTTTTTCATTAAGTACTTTTTGAGTTATTTTATATCCTAATCTGACATATTTTGATATAAAAAATAAAATATCTCGTAAAATATTTAGTTTTCGATAATCTTACCGTAATACTGTTTTTCTTAAAAACAATTTTTTTTTTATACTAATTAATTTGTCCCATTATTCTATACATGAAAGTATTACGGTAAGATTATCGAAAACTAAATATTTTACGAGATATTTTATTTTTTATATCAAAATATGTCAGATTAGGATATAAAATAACTCAAACAGTACTTAATAAAAAAATACTTTATTATAGTGTTTTAAACAGTTTTCGAGATAAGCTACAAGAATATGCAATAAAAAATGGGGGTTTCCGTTTAAGAAAACATCGATCACACTGACTTGGCCTTGAAAAGGTCATTTAAGGTCAAGTCCATATTTTCATCATGTGTCCCTCTCTGAATCATACAACTTTTGTATAAAACATTTTTTTCCATCTTGCTTACTTTACGAGATATTTGCGTATATTGATTAATATGACTTTCCCTGTATATAGTGTGTAGTGTGATTAAGAAAAGTTATCTAATCAATTAATATTTCTAGGTATTATGAAAGTCATGTGTTCGATATTTTACGCTTAAGATTAAAAAATATAATAGAGATTAATAATATAGTTTCGGCAATTTATTGTCTTATCTTCGTTCGCGCATCTTTTTGCGGTGGCACTTATAATTTAATCCAACTTAGACCATAGCGGCCAGTATTCTTTCCACTCACACCGCTGCAAGTTGGTCGGTTGGAATAGCTACGGATGTGTCAGCTGCTGCAATTACCAATAGGGTATTATTAAAAAAAAATTTTATATAAATTTTATTTTTAATTGAAAATATAAATTATAAAAACATTATTTCCAAACTTTTAAGATTTTCCACCAACAATAAATAATTTAAAATAAATAAAGAAAAATGATTAAAATTTAAAATTTTCAAGTGACTTGAAAACGCTTCGTTATTGATTAGTTCGTGCATGATGTCACTTCGTTATTAAAACTTCAATTTAGTACAGGAAACAAGGAGATTGTTTGCGGTTTTCCTTTTTTTAAAGAAATATGGTCATTAATGAACGAATTTCTTTTCATTTTCAATGCATTACATTAAATATTTTCACTTTTTCTTATCATTTAAGCAATTCTAATTTCTTCTTTTTATTTTTAACATAAAAAATACTTTACAAAATGTAAAAAACACAATCAGTGTGCATAAAAACCACATTTCTACAAACCCTTCTTTGAACTATCAATTTTTTAAATTTTAATCAATTTTGTTAAGGTTATAACATTGTTTACTATTGAAAAATATTATAATAAACCATAAGAAAAATACACATAAGGAAAACGTAAGTCCATTACTATTTACAATGTTATCCCTGCTTAAAATAATGGATAGAAAACGATAAAATTGTATTAGATTAAGCCTGAATTTGAATGCAAATGAATAAGGTCTATATGTTATGAATATTATAATGTATAGACTTTCTATAATATTTAATAACATTTTATAATATCTCAGATAGTTATCGGATTTTAGTGTGAGAATTCACATAATAAAATTATCATTACTAATCATAATTTGATATTTTGTGTTCTTTATTATTCTTTTCTGATTAGTAATCTATGTATATCTATCATGAAAGTAAGAAATGCACATGCTAACCGATTCAATAATAGTTTCTCAATGAAAAATTTATCAAAATTTATCCGAATTAATCATTCGGTATTTGCATCAAAATGAATATAAAACTTAGGAATCGGTAATAAATAAATTATATTTCTGTATTTTCTTATCAAGAGACATATGGTAGTGTCTGGCGCCAATTCACGCGTAATAAAAAGTTGCGCGCAGCAACGGCAAGACGCACCGTATCTTTACGCGAGTCTGAAAGTTGAGAGTATCCGAACTTATCAGATCTCAAATTAACCACTGAATATAACGGATCGAGTTCTTAATAGGCTTAATCGATAGCTTATTTTGAGTGTGAATTATATTTATATAATTTTCTTTAGAAAATGTTTTTATATTTTGCTCTACGTGCTCTTAATTGGATATCACGGTGCAAAGTCTGAATTATAAAAAAATTATCTAGTTTCGGTTAATCCATTTTTAGAATGTTGGAACAATAATCTTGGATCAAAATTATTCACGTGTTATCTAATCTAATACTTATTTTACTTTCAATCGTTGCTTCAGTGATATCAATTAGAAAATGTTCTCTTATTAAGTAAGTTGTATTCAAAATAGCGATATTTAGATATCATGTATAATTCTTATAAAATCTTTAGCAAAATAATAAAATAGCGTACAACATGCTGACGCGCCACGCACACCGTTCACGCACCATCCCTGATTCATGTGTAACCTAGAGTGCTCATTCATTAACTTAAAATTACTTTCATTTAAAAAGTATTGTCCAGACGTAATTTTGCCAGAGAAAAAAGTTGTTTCTTTTGGCACGGACAATCACGCTGTGCATTGCAAATGCGCGAATTCTGGGACACCCTGTACAAAAGCAATATTAAAATTTATTATTTTCAGTCTCAATATAGCTTTTATATATATAAATAATTCATTAATCCTATAGAATAGTATAAAAAATTGAAAAATAGAATATTATAGGATTCAATTCATGTTGTATTAGATTGTATTGAAACAGATAGATTGAATATAAGAAATTTTAATATTGTTTCACATATATAAATATTAATCTTATAGGGCAGCAAAGAAAGTTGAAGAATAGAATATTATAGGATTCAATTCATGTTTCAAAATCACGAATGATTCGGATAGCGAAGTTTTTCTATCGTTTTCTATCCACCATTTTAAGCAGGGATACTATTATCTCACTTTAATGTTATGACAAAGTACGCTCAGGATCTCGATACTTGGTCGGACGAAAGAGTAGGATTGTACTGATGTAAAAGAATATTTATTCACCACATGTCTTGACGAGAGATTGGACAACAATTAGACTCTCTCTCTCTCTCTCTCTCTCTCTCTCTCTCTCTCTCTCTCTCTCTCTATAAAAAATATCATTTTACTAAGCAGGGATACTATTATCTCACTTTAATGTTATGACAAAGTACGCTCAGGATCTCGATACTTGGTCGGACGAAAGAGTAGGATTGTACTGATGTAAAAGAATATTTATTCACCACATGTCTTGACGAGAGATTGGACAACAATTAGACTCTCTCTCTCTCTCTCTCTCTCTCTCTCTCTCTCTCTCTCTCTAAAAAAAATCATGTTACAAGCCAACAACAGCCATTATTTTATAGAACTACATCAAAAATTTGCAAGTATATATTTATTGTAAAGCACAAGTGTGTGTCACCCAAATATATCATCCATCATTATCGTGTACAATTTAGAATCGATATTAATATTAATCAATAAATAAAAGTATAAATATTATTTATTATATGTGTATATCTATAAGATGTCTTAATGCGATTGTTGTTAGACTCTAAATGAATGAATGATTATACAAGCGATTTATCTTTTATAAAAGAATAAAGAGTGAATTCATTGCTTATTTAATTATTTCCACGTTTTTTCTTAATTATTTTTCTTCAGATTCTGATTTGTTTTACGTAACAGTCTGAGTACTTTCAAAAAACACAAAATTAATTAACGTACAAGTTTATTGTTACACGATTTATACATAAATTATAGAGATAAACGAGGTTTATTACGCCTTGCTTTTTTTCTCGCTCTTATCTCATTTCTAAATTGTTTAATCATCTCAGCAGGTAAAATCTCGCCTCTGAAAGTTTTCGGTATTTTTTCCTTGTTCAAAATATTGAGTCTCTCTTTAACATACACCCTAGCATCAAATTGTAATATGAAAGGCATTCTTCGCGCGATGCGCGCAGAAGTGCCTAAGTTATAGTAAAGCGCATTCTGTATTTTGTATTTTAAATGCTTTTTTTCTGTTATCTTTTGATCTCTTGAAATATCTTGCTGTTTTCTATCTCTATCTTTCTTCTTTTTACATGTGTTTTATATTCGTCAGTTTTTTTGACATTTTGTCTTTATTTCTTTTGATCCTTCAGATGCTTCTCTCCTTCCATTGTTATATTTTTTTGTAATTGCATATATCTTCACTCTTAGCATAAAGTCCAACATTTGGATTCTATGTGGATAACACTCGTTGTTCTGGTCAAACCAATGTTCAGCTGCATGCTGAACGTGTTTCATACAAATCTCAAGAAGCTTTTTCTTCACATCTTTAAAATGCCAATACTTCTTGTAGCATGAGTTTAATGCTTGAAGTTGAAGAGCAACAATATTCAAAAATGCATCTGTTGGCCTTGATAGCCATTCAACTTCAGGTCCATCTTTGTCTTCGTGTTTATATTCACGTAGCTGAATATAAATCTCATTATCGTTTGATCCTTCCATCGGTGTTTTCATATTTATTTCACGGCAGCTATCGTATTTAGTATTTTCGTAACCATTGTGAGCAATATACCCTGCGAAATGTGCAATTACATTTCCTTCATATGTCCCTGGTGAATTGAAATTGTTGTTGTCAGTCATATTCATTACTAAATTGTCGGAATAGTTCTGTTCTGAATATCTAGTCATTTCTTCAAAAGCTGTCGCAATGAGATCATCATCACAATCGTCATTATCCATTTCAATTGGAAAAGTGAGTTCTTCTTGTAATGGAACATTGTTATTAGTTTCCATTTTACGGACTACCGATGTACTATCCGTTAACGAAGACGCTTCTGGACAAGTTACATTGCCTCTGCCGCTTCCGTAAATACACCCACTTAATAAAATATGGCGCAACGTTAACCATACCATTCTCGCGGTGGGATTACGGTTGAATCCTCCGCGTCCTCTAACTTTTCCGAATGTGTGCTCTACGGAATCCTGGTTACATAGTGCAGTGGCGAGCTTGAAGTCTGGATAATATTGTTTGATAGAACGATACATTGATAAAAGTGCTTGCACAGTCGTAATCATTCCATCAAAGCACGGAAGTCTCACATCTTGTTGGAAGAAGTACTCCACTTTGAACACCATTCAATAAAAGACGTTAATAACTCCTCAGCCATTGTATTAACATATCTATCAGATTTTGTTACATTTCTGCTGGTATTGTGGTGACATCATCGGAAAAAACAAATCTTGTATCAAATTTGCATTCGTCTTGTCTACAAAATCTGTAGCAAGTTTTAATAAAATTTGTTTTTGACAGACTTGTGTTACGTCCAGACTCGGGAAAGGATGAGTCGACAGAAGGGCGCAACAACTATCTTTTATTATCCCGAAGTTAAACGTCTCGTGGCGTTTGGAATCGGGTCGAACGAACTGACAGGTCTGAAAAACAAGTAAACGACTATTAGATTAAGATCAGGATTTAAAATGTCGGGTACGTTACAATAGCTTCAATTTTATAAATGTACATATTCATTTTGATGCAAATACCGAATGACAAATTTGGATAAATTTTAATAAACTTTTAATCCAGAAACTATTATTGAATCGGTTAGCATGTACATTTCTTACTTTCATGATAGATATACATAGATTACTAATCAGGAAAGAATAATAAAGAACACAAAAGATCAAACTATGATTAGTAACGATAATTTTATTATGTGAATTCTCACACTAAAATCCGGTAAGTATCTGAGATATTATAAAATGTTATTAAATATTATAAAAAGTCTATATATTATAATATTCATAATATATAAACTTTATTCATTTGCATTCAAATTCAGGCTTAATCTAATGCAATCTTATCGTTTTCTGTCCATTATTTTAAGCAGAGATATTGCTGGTCGCGTTAAGTGAAATATTTTAACTATCGTAGAAATAATAATATTTTGAAAGATAATTTTTTAATATAAAATAAAGACTATGTATGTATGTATGTATGTATGTATGTATGTATGTATGTATGTATGTATGTATGTATGTATGTATGTATGTATGTATGTATGTATGTATGTATGTATGTATGCATGTATGCATGCAACGCTCGCGACGCTCGCGAGCATCATTTGTCTTTGTTTAACTTTCGGTGAACAACAAAGATGAAATGATACCGCGAGAGTTGCGGGCGTGAAGTGGAATCCTCGAGTAGCCCATCCTAAAATACTACGCCTAAGTAGCCCCCTCTTCTGCTCCAAATTAATAACACGATCTTCCACCGTCACTACGTAATGGCTCTAGTGGACAGATTACTAGCATTTACGCTGACACAGATGTACACCGCAGAATAAGTATGTGTGTGTGTATGTATGTATGTGTGTGTGTATGTATGTGTGTATGTATGCATGCATGCATGTATGCATGCAACGCTCGCAACGCTCGCGAGCATCATTTGTCTTTGTTTAACTTTCGGTGAACAACAAAGATGAAATGATACCGCGAGAGTTGTGGGCGTGAAGTGGAATCCTTGAGTAGCCCATCCTAAAATACTACGCCTAAGTAGCCCCCTCTTCTGCTCCCAATTAATAACACGATCTTCCACTGTCACTACGTAATGGCTCTAGTGGACAGATTACTAGAGACTATTACTGTACACCGCAGAATAACATATCCATAAATAAGATAGATAAGAGAGATGTGGAATCCTCGAGTAGCCCATCCTAAAATACTACGCCTAAGTAGCCCCCTCTTCTGCTCCAAATTAATAACACGATCTTCCACCGTCACTACGTAATGGCTCTAGTGGACAGATTACTAGCATTTACGCTGACACAGATGTACACCGCAGAATAACATATTCATAGATAAGATAGATAAGAGAGATACCCATAGATATAAGATCTATGTATATATTGTTAGTCTTGATTTTCTTCTCAGTCAAGTTGTTGTAATCCAGCAAAATGTGTTCTTAAATTGAAAAATTTACTCGATTATAATTATGCTTATTATTTATATTGCAGATTGACCCACTGTCGCAACATCTTTTCGCTCTGGAGCCTAAAAGATGGCGACCTTTAAGAATAAAGCTATCGCCCGTTTTTACATCCGGTAAACTAAAGGAGATGTTCCCTTTAATATCGGAATGCGCTGAGCATCTTGAACAATACATAAAAAAGCTAGTAAACAAAAACGAGCCTATAGAATGTCGCGAATTGACGGCTAAGTATACGACCGATGTAACCGGTACTTGCATCTTCGGCATCGAGATGAACGCTCTATCGGACGAAAACAGCGAATTTCGCAGAATGGGAAGAATGTTCTTTACGCCAACCTGGAAAAATACTCTGCGACTGAGATTGAGACAATGCCATGACTCTATAAAATGGCTCTATGAAATGCTCAATTATATCGTAACACAAACGGAGATCAACAAATTTTTCACACGCATCGTCGTAGAAATCATGAATTATAGAGAAACAAATAATGTCATTAGGCACGATTTCATTGATATGTTGCTCAAATTGAAAAAAAATCCAGATAAAGTAGGCGATATTAGTGAGTAACAACTGTTTATTCTTATGAATATTTTATGTAATGCGAAAACTTTACAAACAGAAAAGTTTATAAGTTTCTGCGTATACAAAATATTAATTTACTATATATTAATTGTTAAATAGATAGATTATTCATAATTTTTAATATTCAACAAGAAATAGAATTATTCATAAAAAGAAAATATCTTATTTCAGAAATGACTGAAAGCTTGATAGCTTCTCAAGCATTCGTATTTTTCCTTGCCGGCTTTGAAATTTCATCGATAACCATGAGTAACACTCTTTACGAGTTGGCATTAAATCAGGAAATACAAGACAAACTACGTGAGGAAATTGATGAAGAGTACACTAAGCACGATAACAATTTAACATATGAGAACGTAAAAAAGATGAATTACTTGGACAAAGTTTTCAAAGGTACATTATTCGAAGAAAAAGATTTAATAAAAGAAAGATGTATTGATCTTTTTAGCCTTATTATAATATCAATAGTTTTATTGTTAATATATTAATTTTTAATAGATATATGTGCATTTCTATAACATATATTTCACAAAAAACTCTTCAAGTAATTCTTCCTTATATTGTTCTTAATATATGCAGAGACTTTACGAAAATATCCGCCAACAACATTTCTTACGAGACAATCTACGTCAAGTTATACTTTCGATGGTACCACATTAAATATACCAAAAGACCAAAAGGTGTGGATTCCGGTTTTCGCGATTCATCGAGATCCGGATATTTATCCGAAGCCAGATGTTTTCGATCCAGAAAGATTTACTGACGAAACAGTGCAAGCCAGGCACGCGATGCATTATTTACCTTTTGGTGATGGATCAAGGAATTGCATTGGTAAAGTGAAATATGTAGATTTATATTCATTTCCTTCAAGTTCCGTTCATTTTGTTTTTACACGAAAAATTGTTTTAGTCAAGAAACTTTTCTTGTAATAATTTTTATTTTTTTATTTTCAGGTACTCGCTTCGCTGTTTATCAGACAAAGATTGGTCTTATAAAGATATTACGAAATTATAAAGTCGAAACTTGCGATAAAACGCAAATACCCTATGTAATTGATTCTAAAACGTTTCTATTAACATCAAAGGGTGGAATATATTTGAGAATAACTAAAATTAATCAAGCTTAGTTCAAGCTTTGGCATTTCTCTCAAGAAACAAAGGTGAAAAAGATGAAAAAATACATCTTTATTTTACAAATATCGTTGTATTGTAACATTTTATGACGATATGAATTAGTTAATAATTCGTTTTAATTATTTTTAACTTACGTTGTTGCGTGATACGCATATAACATATAATATGTTTAATTTTAAGTTTTAATTAATAAAGACGATATTAAGTGAGGAAATTGGCGAATAAGAGCGAAGGCGCGGTTATAGGTGCGCAAATTTTTTGTTGTTTAATTTCATTGATAA
>NW_021851080.1:350903-351143 GCF_003651465.1 Formica exsecta
TTCTCTCTGTATCTCTCTTTCTAATCGCTCGCTTACTACGTACTGCATATCGCTTAGCTTTATTCTTCTATCATATTCGCGTACGCGTTTACTCGCGCTTCTCTCTCTCTCTCTCTCTTATTCTCTCTCTCTCTCTCTCTCTTATTCTCTCTCTCTCTCTCTCTCTCTTTCTCTCATTCTCTCTCTCTCTCTCATTCTCTCTCTCTCTCTCTCTTTCTCTCTCTCTCTCTCTCTTTCTCT
>NW_021851080.1:362441-366879 GCF_003651465.1 Formica exsecta
CGCTAGGAAGACCCCTGTTCTTAGTGTAAAAAATCCAGAATTCATTAAGGATATTCTTATCAAAGACTTTATCAAGTTTGCTGACAGAGGAATTCCCATTAGTAAAAAAGTATGTGCAAATATTTCAAATTGTATAATAATATTTAAATTATATAAATGTGTTTCAATAACTTCGGCACGCTACTATATTTTTCCAATAATTAAGATTATTAAAAATCGTGATATTAGTTTTAAATAGTCTTGAGTTTCTTCTCAATCAAGTTGTTCTAATCCAGCAAAATGTCTTCTTAAATTGAAAAATTTACTCGATTATAATTATGCTCATTATTTTGCAGGTTGACCCACTGTCGCAACATCTTTTCGCTTTGGAGTCTAAAAGATGGCGACCTTTAAGAGTAAAGCTGTCGCCCGCTTTTACGTCCGGCAAATTAAAGGAGATGTTCTCTTTAATATCGGAATGCGCTGAGCATCTTGAACAATACATAGAAAAACTAGTGAACAAAAACGAGCCTATAGAATGTCGCGAATTGACGGCTAAGTATACGACCGATGTAATCGGAACTTGCGCATTCGGCATCGAGATGAACGCTCTGTCGGACGAAGACAGCGAATTTCGTAGAATGGGAAGAATGGTCTTTACGCCAACCTGGAAAAATATTCTGCGAATGAGATTGAGACAATCTCTGCCATGGCTCTATGAAATGCTCAGTTACATTATAGCACAAACGGAGGTCACCAAATTTTTCACACGCGTCGTCGTAGAAACCATGAACTATAGAGAAACGAATAATGTCTTTAGGCACGATTTCATTGATATGCTTCGCGAATTGAAAAAAAATCCAGATAAAGTAGGCGATATTAGTGAGTAACGACTGTTTGTTCTTATGAATATTTCATATAATGCGAAATCTTTATAAATAGAAAGATTTATGAGTTTCTGCGTATACAAAATATTAATTTACTGTATATTAATTGTTAAATAGATGGATTATTCATAATTTTTAATATTTGACAAGAAATAGAATTATTCGTAAAAAGAAAATATCTCATTTCAGAGATGACTGAAAGCTTGATAGCTTCTCAAGCATTCGTATTTTTCCTTGCCGGCTTTGAAACTTCATCGACGACCATGAGTAACACTCTTTACGAGTTGGCATTAAATCAGGAAATACAAGACAAGCTACGTGAGGAAATTGATGAAGAGTACACTAAGCACGGTAGCAATTTAACATATGAGAACGTAAAAAAGATGAATTACTTGGACAAAGTTTTCAAAGGTACGTTATTCGAAGAAAAAAATTTAATAAAAGAAAGATGTACTGATTTTTTTAGCATTATTATAATATCAATAGTTTTATTGCTAATATATTAATTTTTAATAGATATACGTGCATTTCTATAACTTATATTTCACAAATAATTCTTCAAGTAATTCTTCCTAATTATTAAATTAATATTATTAATATTAATTTTTAATAGATATACATGCATTTCTATAATTTATATTTCACAAATAACTCTTCAAGTAATTATTCCTTATATTGTTTTTAATATATGTAGAAACTTTACGAAAATATCCGCCAGCGACATTTCTTATGAGACAATCTACATCAAGTTATACTTTCGATGGTATCACATTAAATATACCAAAAGACCAAAAGGTGTGGATTCCGGTTTTCGCTATTCATCGAGATCCAGATATTTATCCGAAGCCAGATGTTTTCGATCCAGAAAGATTTACTGACGAAGCAGTGCAAGCCAGGCACGCGATGCATTATTTACCTTTTGGTGATGGACCAAGGAATTGCATTGGTAAAGTGAAATATGTAGATTTATATTCATTTCCTTCAAGTTCCGTTCATTTTGTTTTTACACGAAAAATTGTTTTAGTCAAGAAACTTTTTTTGTAATAATTTTTTTTTATTTTCAGGTGCTCGCTTCGCTGTTTATCAGACAAAGATTGGTCTTATAAGGATACTACGAAATTATAAAGTCAAAACTTGCGATAAAACGCAAATACCCTATGTAATTGATCCTAAAGCGTTTCTATTAGCACCAAAGGGTGGAATATATTTGAAAATAATTAAAATTAATCAGGCTTAATTTAAGCTTTGGCATTCCTCTCAAGAAGCAAAAGTAAAAAAGATGAAAAAAGCATCTGTAAATTAGAATAATAATAGTCACCACTGTACTGATTTCGTTGTATTGTAACATTTTATGACGATATGAATTAGTTAATAATTCGTTTTAATTATTTTTAACTTACGTTGTTGCGTGATACGCATATAACATATAATATGTTTAATTTTAAGTTTTAATTAATAAAGACGATATTAAGTGAGGAAATTGGCGAATAAGAGCGAAGGCGCGGTTATAGGTGCGCAAATTTTTTGTTGTTTAATTTCATTGATAAATATGCATTAATTATGTATGTTTTGAACCGTTTTTTGTGATTCATAGATTACAATATATAAAAATTAAATTCAAAAATTAAAGTTAAAAACAATAAACGATAAGTGGCATTAAAGAACGTTAGAAGTTATCGACTAACTCGCACAGACTCCGGAACTCGGGTTTGATGAGTCTATAATTCGCGGCGTCTTGCTAAATATATAGGGGAAAGTAGGGTAAAACCGGGTATTTTTTTGGATTTGTCTTCCTACAAAAAATATAAGCAAAAAAGATTTTGCCGACCGTTAGCCTTTAATGAACCTTAAACTATGAGAAAATAAGGCCAGTTGCTGAAAAAAAAAAATTTAGTTACCAAGAATAACAAGATTTTGTGGAGAAGTCAAAGTACCCGGTTTTCTCTCTCTCTTTCTCTCTCTCTCTCTCTCTTTCTCTCTCTCTCTCTCTCTCATTTTCTCTCTCTTTCTCTCTCTCTCTCATTCTCTCTCTCTCTCTCTCTCATTCTCTCTCTCTCTCTCTCTCTCTTGCTCGCTTCGCTGTTTATCAGACAAAGATTGGTCTTATAAGGATACTACGAAATTATAAAGTCGAAACTTGCGATAAAACGCAAATACCCTATGTAATTGATCCTAAAGCGTTTCTATTAGCACCAAAGGGTGGAATATATTTGAAAATAATTAAAATTAATCAGGCTTAATTTAAGCTTTGGCATTCCTCTCAAGAAGCAAAAGTAAAAAAGATGAAAAAAGCATCTGTAAATTAGAATAATAATAGTCACCACTGTACTGATTTCGTTGTATTGTAACATTTTATGACGATATGAATTAGTTAATAATTCGTTTTAATTATTTTTAACTTACGTTGTTGCGTGATACGCATATAACATATAATATGTTTAATTTTAAGTTTTAATTAATAAAGACGATATTAAGTGAGGAAATTGGCGAATAAGAGCGAAGGCGCGGTTATAGGTGCGCAAATTTTTTGTTGTTTAATTTCATTGATAAATATGCATTAATTATGTATGTTTTGAACCGTTTTTTGTGATTCATAGATTACAATATATAAAAATTAAATTCAAAAATTAAAGTTAAAAACAATAAACGATAAGTGGCATTAAAGAACGTTAGAAGTTATCGACTAACTCGCACAGACTCCGGAACTCGGGTTTGATGAGTCTATAATTCGCGGCGTCTTGCTAAATATATAGGGGAAAGTAGGGTAAAACCGGGTATTTTTTTGGATTTGTCTTCCTACAACAAATATAAGCAAAAAAGATTTTGCCGACCGTTAGCCTTTAATGAACCTTAAACTATGAGAAAATAAGGCCAGTTGCTGAAAAAAGAAATTTTGGTTACCAAGAATAATAAGATTTTGTGGAAAAATCAAAGTACCCGGTTTTGTCCTACCGGTAGGGTCAAACCGGGGACCCATTTGAAAATATGCAAAACACCATGTAATTACAAAATCTAGATTTATTTTAATCAAAATACAATATAAAGATGTATTCTATTGACAAAAATCACAAATAAAGATATCCTCTTGTTCGACATTGCTGCCGGACTTCCTTATTTAACTTTTTAACTTTAGGGATCTCAAAAACCTTTTTTTTTTAGTGGTTTTAGTGGTTGAGCGTTAGTTCTCGTTTTCAACTGCTTTTTGTAGAGACACAAAGTCAAGATAACACTTCTTCCTCTTTTCATTATATGCATTATATGAGTACCCGATTTTACCCCAATACAAAAAAAGTAACAAATACGGCGGTTGTATATTCCGGTGTACAAAGTGCCGATCAAAATTAATATGATATACTCTCTAATATGTACAGAATGCAATGCTGCATTTACCGAAACAGATGCTCTATATAGAAAAAGTGCACGACGACTCGATTCTTGCCTCGATATCGATCTTTCTGAGCTAAAAACATTGAACTTCTATTAAAAAAGAAATATCGTGTGCACAGGGGCACGGTTTGTTTTAAAATAATGATGGCGCCAATCTACAACTAATAACACAAGTTAGCCATAGA